>NW_015168733.1:241936-242974 GCF_001447785.1 Gekko japonicus | reverse complement strand
TGTTTAACAGATGTTTACACATTCATGGCTAGAGTACTGTACATAGCCTGTGGGGACCAGGTTCAAATCCCCTAGTTGGCCATGAAGCTCATTATGTAACATTTTTGAAGTGTTAACCAAAGCTTTCACTTCTGAATTCCAGTATTTTGTCATTAAAAAAATAAGAAAAAGTGGCTTAATGCAGTAAGTATTTTGTTCTAAGAAGAAACCAGATATGGTACTATGCTTGTTTACTTAGGGTCACTTTTCATGTTTTATTTGTAAGTAATTTTACCCACTTTTTCATGTCACTCCTTTGTATTGAAATGTGACATGGGAAGGGGTTGTGCAGGAACAGACAGTAGTAAAGTTCCTCAGAAAGATACAAATGTTGCTGAGCTTCTCCAGGTTTCTCAGTACATGTCTGCAGGTATAATGATCATTTCCTCTCCCTGGGGACCTTTGGGGATCGCAGGTGTGTCAGGAGGGATGGAGACCTTAACAGAATTCTCAGCACTCTTAATTCAACAAACTACGATTTTCAGGATTCTTTGGACAATCTGTGAGAATTAAAATGATATAAAATCGATACATCTTTGTAGTGTAAATCTCCTCTCCTTAGCCTATATGGCTCTTTTGCAGAAGTAGAGCCAAATCAGACGAGACTCTCTTTAGTTTCCACGCTTCTGGTGGACTTTAAAAACAAGCACCTTCCTATCCAGGCAGCTTTCTAATGTGCTTGGACTACATTCTTTCCAGAAGGGTCATACCAAACCATGTTTGGGAAACAACATACTGAGGACAGAGGGAAGGATGGAAAGCGGACAATTAGAGGATGGCATTGTGTAGACAGTAAAAGAAAGAAGAAGCACCAAAGCATCTTCCTATCCAGGCAGCTTTGTAATGTGCTTGGACTACATTCTTTCCAGAAGGGTCATACCAAACCATATTTGGGAAACAACATACTGAGGAAGGATGGAAAGTGGACAATTAGAGGATGGCATTGTTTAGACAGAGAAGAAGAAGAAGAAGAAGAAGAAGAAGAAGAAGAAGAAGAAG
>NW_015168733.1:221877-241865 GCF_001447785.1 Gekko japonicus | reverse complement strand
AGAAGAAGAAGAAGAAGAAGAAGAAGAAGAAGAAGAAGAAGAAGAAGAAGAAGAAGAAGAAGAAGAAGAAGAAGAAGAAGAAGAAGAAGAAGAAGAAGAAGAAGAAACAACACCGCAGCTTGGAAGCCAATGCAGAGAAAAACCTCCATGTGGATGCAGCTAGAAAGTTGGTCAGAAGTTGCAGATCCTTGGAATTAACATTTTAGTCTTGCTGCTTAGCCAGATGTGATCAAACTGCCCAGCTGGCAATCTCTGCAATCAGTAAAATATTAACAATTTGATTAAAACTAGGAGGACCTGCTGAAAGAAGCAGACTTAACTACTTAAGTCTTACTTAGTGAAGGAGGAATTTTAACATAACAACAAGTGCCAGTTTTCCTCTTGCCAAATATTGACAGTTTCTCAACATTCCCTGGAGATGAATTGCTTTCAGCTCTGGTTAACTCTGGGCACCCACACTGTTTCTCATTGTGAGTCCCAAGCTCTGAGGCCATTTATCCTGTTTACTGGTTCATCATCTTTTCTAGGGATGCACCTATCCAGGGAAATAATGTATATAACGATACTTAGTATTATAAAGCACTTCCCCTACATGCTCAAAACACTTAGGGTATGCTGTCTCACCAACTTGGGACTTGAGACCTGGCTTTCCATATAGATGCCTTCATTTAGGAGCCTGCGTTGCGTAGTGGTGACATCTAGTGGTTACTAAGAAAAGGTTGACTATAAAGCTGCACATAAAGAACACTTCGAAATGAATCAGAAAGCTAAACATCACAAGAGAAATGTAATTCTGTGATGGTCCCCTGAGAGAAGAGAGTCACAAGCCATTCAATGCTGTGAGATGCCTAGTTAACATTTTTGTATAAGCTAGAGTTCACTGGTTAGAACAGCAAGCTGAATCAACAACATTGCTTGTTGGGAGACAGAGGGAGTCTTTTGAAAACCGGTTAGGTGATTTCCCTATAACTAACAGAACCACAGTGTTAATAAGATCATAAACAGAAGCAGATCTCCAGTAAAGTTCACTGTGCAGGTTTCCAAATGTCTTCTCCTCACGTACCATATCTGTTCTGGGAAAAGTCTTATTTCACTAACATTCAAATAGCAGTATTTTTTGTCTACAAAAATAAAATCCCAATATCCTTTTGTATTTAGAAGGAATTTTAAGTCTTTAGTAATTTTATTTATTCTTTTATTTTCATTTTTACATGTATTGGTTTTTTTCTTCTATTCTTCATACAGCTTAAGTGGTTTCAATAGAAACCCCTTTTCTGGCCATAACATTTTTGTTCTGAACACTTTTGGGATAAAATTCTTTGGACTGTGTTGCTCATCAGTGATATCTTCCCCACCACATTTCAGGCAAACAGGAGAAAGCATCCTCATTTTGCAGGCAGTTTAAAGACACTACACATTACAAGCTCTTTAGCCCCACAACCAATTTTGGAGGAATGTACCCCTCATTTACTGGAAATTTTAAGTGAATGTGAGCAAATCTCCCCATTTCCTGTCTATTAAAATTCACACTAAACTCCACAGGCACAGGGAGGCATTGGGTACCCCAGAAAGGCAGTCAGAGTTACCCACCAGACACAGAGGCTTGCATGTGATACCCCAGAAGGCTGGCATTAAACTGCATTCTCTCATAAAGAGTTTTAGCAATTGCAAAACAATAGAAATGCAAAGCAAGCAACATTAAGTCTGGAGATGTATATTCTTTCAGAGAAAGTTGTCAGCACTGGTAGGATAACTGTGATGTGGAATTCAAAAACACTCCCTAACACAGCAATGACGGTGATCCCTCTTGGTAATGAGATTGATAGTTCACGTTTCTGGCTAGTATGCCGATTTACTGTCTCCCTGTTCCCCTCCCCTCTCCTGCTCCTCTGAACTGATGCAGGGCAGTTGATTACAGAGGACTGATTATTTTCCTACATCATATATGAATGTTATTAATTTTCCAGCTTGGCTGAATTACAGTACTAAAGAATGTGATGTGATGTTTAAGAGCTATACTAGTTTAATCCAAATGCACATTTTTACAGTACTAAAGAATGTGATGTGATGTTACTAGTTTAATCCAAATGCACATTCCTCAAGTGTCGCTGGCACCTACTGGAGAGTGCCTGTGACATCGTGCTTTTGAGTGACAAAACCTCTCCCTATGCTTTCATCATCTTTTGATCTTTATAAATGTTTGCTGTTTCTTCCGTGACTGAGCACTTCTCTGCTGTAAAATCTAAATTTACAGGTCTGCTCTTGAAGACTCATGCACAGCACAGCACATTTCTACCATCCCATTTTTAAAAGCAGTGGTGCAAAACGATGTTCTTCTTGTACAACAAGGTTATTCTCCCTGCAGCATGATTGGCTTCCATAATTTGTATATGACAAGATACTACACTGGTAGTGCTGGGTCAGGGTTAAAGGTATAATAATGGTAATAACAACATCTGAGAGGGTTTTCACTCTACCATTGCAAAGTCCTAACTTGTTGCTCAGACTTTTGTTAAATCTTTGGAGCTGGGAGCTAATAATAAAAAAGCAAGGACTTAATGTGCCATCAGTGCCCTGAAGACTACAGCTTCTTATGACATCTGGAGTGTGGATAGTGGGCTAGATTTATTCTCCTGCTGGGCCATGTGGGTGTTTTTGAAATCTTGCAAGGCATGAGGCCAACATTCTAGCCATTGTGTTGGTGAATGTGGTCATCTGGCAAAAAGATAATATTGCTCTCCCAGCTGATATTGAAATAGGCACTTGGATAAGGTGTGAGGATGGCCATCTTACCAACTGGGAGAGAGCAAAACTGCCTATAAGAATGTCAGGTCCTTTCTTCTTTTTGCTTTCTGTCATGACAGTGTGTGATTAATTTTTTTTCTGTAGATGATGGATCTGTTCTTTTCACTCTGTTCTCTCATTCCTTCCGGATGGATTTATGGCCTGTTGTGAGAGGCTATTGATATATTTTGGCTTTTTAAAAAAAATCTCTTTGAAAAGGCAAATTAAAATGAATAGAAAGCGTCTGGCAGGCCCAGAGGGTACACAGTCATTGCAGCTCAGTCTTTTAACATTTCCCTGCCAAGCTGCATCTCAGATCTTGTGCTTCAGGATAAAAGCCCATTTCAGTCAAAATGTTTGCATTCATTAACCTGGTCCAGAGCCAGAAACCCACTGTCCAGAGATCCCCAACATAGAAGACATACTGCATAGAGACATGGAAAGCCTGGGTTGGACTCTCAGGTCATGCCCATCTGTAGGTTTTGTAGCACAAGACAAAAAGAGGATCATTAATCCTGCCTTGTGATACAGGAGGGACCTAAGAGAGCATGGAGGCAGTTGGGGACATGCTCTGTTCTTATACATTGTCAGTAAAGCAGGTGTGTTTCACTTGCTTTGTATGTTGGGCACCACTTGGGTGATAAATTCTTGAAATACTGGTGTGGATCCAGTCTTCCTCCACATTGCCTTTTCCATCCTAACGATCCTTTCTACAACCTCCTCCAGTGTAGAAATGAGACACTTTATCTGGAAGAAGGCATTCAATGAAGCTGATAGGCAGTAGGTCCAGGATAGACAAAAGGAAATGCTACTTTACAAAGAGAGTGATTAAAGTATGAAATTCGCTGCCAGGGGACATAGTGATGGCCACAGGAATAAACAGCTTTAAAAGGGGGTTAGATAGATTCATGGAGGAGAAGTCTATCAATGGCTACTAGCCATGGTGACTGAGGGGAACCTGCACATTAAGAGGCACTAAGCCTTTGAATCCCAGAGCCAAGAGGCAATGTCAGGGAAAGGCCTCTATGCCCTGTTGTTGGCCCTTCATAGGAACTGGTTGGCCACTGAGTGAGACAGGATGCTGGACTAGATGGACCATTGCCTGATCCAGCAGCGCTCTTCTTATGTTCTTATGTTTTCCTTAGCATGGGAAGAAGGCTTCAGAGATTGTTCAGTGGAGTGGTAGGACAGGGGTAGCGTCCATCCTGCTGACTCATTTTGAGCCTTGAGCACATCAGAGTGGCTTCTGTGCATATCGACAAACTGTGCTGCTGCTGCTGCTTTTCAATTATTTTATGGTTAGTGAAATGCCTGTTTTTATGATGGGGAGAGATAAAGAGAAGAGAGGAAGATGTATATTGCAGGAATCTCTTGTGTCATAAGAAGACCAATGGATACTTGCCCTGTGGGATTTTGACGCTGGATGTTGTGAGCCTGGTGTCAGCAATGGGATGGGGTCAGGCGGGCTTCACAGGGTGTTTCCGAGTGCAGCACTTTTCTTTTTCGCACAGGAATTAATAATGGCTGCCATTCAGTTATGGGGGATGGCAAAAGGATGTGCAAACGAAGGGACCATTCAAACCATCTGAGGATAAAGTGGTGAGTGGAGAAGCATGTGTGCCTCCCTGAACAGTTCTGAGGAAGAATTAGATAAAATGTAATTGATAGAATATATGGATTCTTGTCTTGTAGTTTTTCTTCTATAAATTAAGGTAATAAGAGCTCCCTTTGAGGACTGCTACTGGCATAATTTTTATGTTCATGTTTTGATGAACGATGGCCCCTGCCATGCGGGGGGAAATTGATGCGGCCAAAGTGCGGCTTTTTAAAGCTGCACCAAAAGAGACACGCGGCGGCGGGATCAGACAGATCCTGTGAGCTGCTGCGTAGTTGCTCCCTGGCATTATCAGATGCTGGGGGGGGGGGGGAAGCGATGGAAGGCAGCTGGCTGCACATGTGTGCGCATGCGCAGTTCGGCCGGGAGCCTCGATTGCTCCTGATGATGGCCGCGCCGGCGATCTCACGACCGTGCTTGCTGCGGCGTTTCAGGTAAGTCATTCCCTTTTGCAGGTTCTTTTTTGCTCCGCATTACTGGCCTGAAGGGATGGATCTGGGATGGGTTCGCGCCGCTTCCCAGATGTTGCGGTTTGATCATGCCCGTTTGCTGCGCCCCCGATCCATCCCTCTTCCAGGCCAAAACCTCCCGTGTGACCAGGGCCGATGAATTGCCTATCATCTATCCCACTATATTACCATATGCCTGCATATAATTGTGGTTTCAGGTAGTGTGTGAAATGGTTAGGCATCTCATTGCTTTCTGCTTCTTGATGTAAATATAGACAAGCAATACCCAGTTACTCTTGCTCAAAGAATGTAATCACTGAAGTGGGTAGGAGTATTTCAATAGGAATGCCTAGTTTAACCACAGCATGGAAGCTGTGGCATCTAAGCTACATGGTGAGGGTTTTAACAATAAGGGGAGTTGTTATTCCATTGCACTATGCCAAAACAGGCAGGCCTGCACAAGGGGAGTCTGACCGTGTAAGCTCCCAACCATCCTGCCTATTGCAAATTTGTATATACAATGGCACTCAAGCAGCACAAGATTACAGTAGCATTTCCAGTGAAGCCCTTCTGAAGCATGGCCAGCACATTCAGCTCTCTTGATACAGCCCAGGTGAAGCATGAGGACTGGTCTGTGGTGCTTCAGTCTTCCTTCTGCACAGGGTGCAACATTTTCTGTATTTCTAATTAGGTCCCCATTTCCCTCGTACTACTGTGGAGCTACTATCACAATGTCAGAACCCACAGCCAACAACGAAGTACACACATTCAGGAACAGTAATACTTTTATTGCAGAGCTATAGATGCAGTAACATAAGCACTGTTAAGAATGGCGGCGGCCCCTTGGGCATAGTAGGATATAGGGTATTCATATGCACACACACACCCAGAGCACTAGCCAATTAGGCACCCTCCCGCGCGTGGGATAAAGCTTGGAGACCATTAGGTAGCTGAAGCTGAGAACCAACACTCTCCCACGGCACCTAGGAAAAACCTAGATGATACAACTCCCTCCTGCACATCTGTATAGATAAGCATTTCAGCGCAGAGCAGAAAAAGCACAGAAAGGAATGCAGTAGCAATTAACCAGACACAGACCGAGCTCCCCAACCCCCATGGCAGCATAGCTGACATACTGCCCTCTCAAAAATCAGCTTCTCCCGACCATTCCGGGAGGTCTCCAGGTTTGTCCGGGAAGTCGCAATGGAACTGTCGCAACAGTCCAGGGGCCCGAATATCCCCTACTTCCACCCATTCGAGGTGCTGGGGTCCGAAATCTACCCACTCAACCAAATACATCAACTTTCCCCGTTTGATCTTAGAGTCCAGAATCTTAGATATCTCATAACACTCCTCGCCCTCAATCATGATAGGAGGGGACACCGGTTACGATGGACGCCAGGGGCTGGAACCCGAATCTCTCTTCAGGAGGCTGAAGTGAAATACAGAATGCAATTTTCTCAAATTTTTAGGCAAGTCCAAATCTACAGCAACATCATTGATGATCCGTTTAACTTTAAACGGCCCAATGTATTTCCAACCCAACTTCCCTTCCGACTTGACCGTAACATCTTGATGTTTTTAGTAGAAACATACACAGAGTCATCAAGCTGCAGAGCCCAACCCTCCACCCTTCTCTTATCAGCCTGCGCCTTATACGCTTCTTTAGCAGCTGTCAAAGTCTTACATAGGAGAGGCCAAGAGTCCCGCAATTGTTTACACCATTGAGCAGCATCCCCCAGCCCCATGTCCGCATCCCCTTCCAGAAATGGGACAGGCGGGCTGTCATAACCATACAGCGCCTTAAACGGAGACATCCCTGTGGAAGAGTGATGAGTATTATTATAACAGAATTCGGCTAGGGGCAACAAGTCATTCCAATTGTCCTGTTGATAGTTGGCAAAACAACGCAGATATTGTTCCAAAGTTTGATTAACTCTTTCTGTCTGGCTGTCGGTTTCCGGATGGTAAGCGCTGCTAAGGCCTCGTTCCACTCCCATTAGTTTCCCCAGAGAAACCAACCTTGTAATGAATTGACAGTTAAACAAGTCAAACTACATGAGAGGAGACCACTCTCAGCATCTTGAAAAACCAACATTTTAGATGTTGCTTTGACACAGAACTAAAATTAATCTGCATGGTGTTGCCTACCAAAACTCTCCTGTACCTAGCCTTTATTAGGCTTGGCAGTTAGGGCAGGGAGGCAGTCACCCATCTTTTTTCCTTCCAAGGTTTAAAGCAGCTCATGGTGCTCAGCAAAACTGTGCAGTGGTGGAAAGATTACTCTCCCTACTCTTCTTCATGTGGTTCCAGTGATCTTTCCTTAATGGAACAGATACTTGAACAAGAGAGTCCATCAACAGAATGTCACTTGTTCTTGAGATCTTCTAATCAGATCTGTTCCCCAATCTAGATTTTACCCATTAATTTTACCCAGCCAGTTTAGTGTAGTGGTTAAGTGTGTGGACTGTAATCTGGGAGAACCGGGTTTGATTCCCCACTCCTCCACCTGCAGCTGCTGGATGACCTTGGGCAAGCCATAGTTCTGACAAGCAGTAAATCCAAACAACAAGGGGAAAAGACTAGTGTCACAGGAATCCCAAATATACAAATCCACTAGTAGAAAACACCATCAAAATTGGTGGTGTCACAACAACAACATTTATGTATACTCTAACTATATTAAGGCATAAGATTTGATGCTTTTAATTATAGAGAAATCTTTGTCAGAGTTGGAAAATTTAGATCAGCACATAACAGAACTTGAACTAGATATTAAGAAAAATATGCAGGACATGAAAGAACATGAGAAAATGCAAAACTTAAAGGGACAGATAGCAGATTTAGAAAGGCAGATCTGGAAAACCAAAATTTAAACATTTCAGCATGATTGTAAGGATTATGAAACTGGGTACATTTACAGATGGAATTCTCAAAATAAAGGATTCAGAAAACAAGTGTCCTGGTCAGATAAAAGCTCTTCAAACACTGAGAATGAAGCTACAGAGGAAAGTGACCAGGAACATAGAAATACTACAGGAAAATCTGGAGCTGCTCCTTTTTTAGGGAAAAGTTACACTCTGAGAAATCGGGATCAGAAAAAACAATATTACCCACGGGGCAAAATAAAGTAAATCTAGTTATCAACCTGTTATGACTATGTGGACTCCTCCTATCAAGTTATCAAGTTACACTTTATGTCTTATCTTCAAAGGAGGAAATATTGTATCTTATGCCTTAATATAGTTACAGTATGCATAAATGTTGTTGTTGTAACACCACCAACTTTATAATTGTTTAAATATATTGTTTTGGCAATTTTTGATGGTGTTTTCTACTAGTGGAATTTGTATATTATAGTTCTGACAAGAACTGTCCTTGAAAGAGCAGTTTCTGTCAGAGCTCTCTCAGCCCCACCTACCTCGGGTGTCTTTTGTGGGGAGGGGAAGGGAAAGGAGTTTGTAAACTGCTCTGAGACTCCAAGTGAAGGGAGGGGTATAAATCCAATCTCCTCCTCCTCCTCCTCCTCCTCCTTCATTAGTACCCTTGTGCCACATGTTATCCAATATTCACAGTTGTCTGTATAGCAACACTTCTAAAAGCCTCCTCCATCATGGTTGAGCATTTAAGAAATGCTACCTTACAGCATTACTGTACCATCACATTATTGTTATTTTTGTGCGGTCAAGCTGACTTATGGTGGCCTTGTAGGATTTTTCAAGGCAAGAGACAAACAGAGGTGGTTTGCCATTAGCTGTCTCTGCGTAGCAAACCTAGATTTCCTTGGTGGTCTCCCACCCAAGTACTAACCCAGGCTGACCCTACCTATCTTCTGAGATCTGATGAGACTGGGCTACCGGCTAGCCTGGGCTCGCTTATTACTGACTAGATTAAGGTGGGCAGCCATGCTGGTCTGAAGCAATAGAACAAAGTTAGAGTCCAATGGCACCTTTGAGACCAACAAAGTTTTATTCCAGGTGTGAGCTTTCGTGTACGGGCACACGAAAGCTCACACCTTGAATAAAACTTTGTTGGTCTTAAAGGTGCCATTAGACTGACCATATAAGCAACTTTGGGAATGTACAGGGGTACATAATCTGAGGGTTATGTAATGCAAGTCCACTGTGAAAATGCACTGTGTTTAGACATACAATCCTACTCTTTGGGATCAAGTGACATCAGTTGCATGTGTGGGTATAGAACAGAAGCCACTTATGCACAGCACTGATTAGCTAGAAGACAGTAGCATACTTGCCCACTGCCCCTCCCCCAGCAAGTTCTCATTATGTTAGAAACTGATGGTGCATTTTCCCCTTACAAAGCCAGTGCACATTTAATTGAGTAAATATACATGGTAGGGTTTAAAAATAAGTGGTGGTGGGATGCAGTACATTACTGAATCAGCATGCATGTAGCTGGCCAGTATTTCCGTCCAGTACTTTGCATAGGTGGTGAGGAGTCAGACTCAGGCTTAAAGGGGGTGGGGAAGCAAGCTTTGATTTGCATGGGTGTTTATACATACTTTTTTTTACAGAGAGAGAAAGAAAGAGAGAGATGGGGATGGGGATGGGCAGACACAAACAGGACCCAGCTAACCTGTCTGCTACCTGTGCTGAGTAAACATGGATTGAATGTGGGCGGATGTTGAGGCAGTGCCACAAAGGAACTGATTCTTTCGGCACTCCTCCCCACCCTCTTTGCCGTCTTTGATTCTCTCTGTTTTCCAGTCCATCAGATGCCACCCAAAACCAGTGTTTGTTTTCCCATTTGTGCCGGGGCAGGAAGCTGAGCTGCCAGACAATGGGCAGACTCACTGATGAGTGGAAAAGAAAGGGGAAAGATTTACTGCTGTGGGTGGGTTGGCCAAGGGGCATGCATTCGTTGCTTTAGAAGATGCAGTTATTGTCCCGACTTTTCAACAGTCATGGAAACAAGTACAGGCAAAGAAAAAAGTCCCAGTTTATTATAGATGGGGAATTGGGGAGGGGGGGGGTAACACAGGAAAAAAAACCCAAAGGGATCCAGACCCTCTGTCTATGTAATTATGTTTTTTTCTCATGACATGCATCTAAAATTTCCTTAGATCTCAGACTGATAGATATTATATTCTAACCTTGGCAAAGAGGGTATCTCATTGGGTGCTGAAACCCCATAATTGTTTTGACATAATGGATATATCTTTGGGAGGTACTGAGGGCTTTTCCTGCATGATCAAAGAGAGCAAGTCTGAAACTGCATTTTAGGCTTAGAGCAATATTCTTGCAAGTCTTTTTAAACAAACGGTTGGGCTATATGTAGTCCCTCATGTAACAGAAGTGGACAGCATAGCTGGAATATACACACACTGTCCCTTTCAGAATAAATATCAATTGCGTGTATCAGGAGAATCCTGTTGTAATGTATCCATCTCAGATCGCGTGCGCGGCCATTTTGCCACGCGGTCAGGCAAAGTGACCGAGCTTCGCTCTCAGTAACAATGGGACAAGCAGATCCTAGCTGGCACCTATCAGCAGGCTAGGCTCCTGGCTGAGAGCCTATGGAACTCTCGGCCACTGTAAATAGCCAATCACGTGTGTGTGGGTATGTTTGGGCAGCCGGGTTTGTGCACATATAAACCAGTCTGCGAGCTGGGTACTCTCGTCTTGTTCTGAGCTGAAATAAAGCATGAGAGCTGAAATCACTAGTAAGTCTCAGTACGTTTCACCTGTGTAGACTGTTTGTCCCATATGCATGGTTACGGCATCATGAAGGTAATGGCTGAAAGGGGCTCCTGTGTTCAAGAGATACAGCAGAGCAGCAGCAATCAGCCTTACATACTGTTTGGTTGGGAAAGGTGCAGGCATAGGGGATGGGGTGGGGAGAACATATGTCATTACTCACTGATGTCATCATAGTTTACTACCTCGTGTGGCATATTCTATAAACCAAAAGTGCAGTTTTGACTCTGAGGAAAGAGTTGCATTTTCCCTGTGCACAAAATATTGTGCAGTGAGATCTGGGAATGTGTGGTCTTTCTACCCAAAGCAAGCTTGAAAAGGTAAATAGATTTCCTGCAACAAATGAGTAACTACTTTATTTTCCAAAAAACAAAATGATGTCTGGTTCAGCACTGAGATGGGTTATTAGAATGCAATACTGTTGTTTCTTGGGAGCCATTTCAGCTAATAATTCAGGACAGTCCATCCTCATGGACACACATAACAAGTTAAGTGGACAAGTCTTCAGACATCCAGCAAAAATTTTTGTGCATGCAAACTCTGTGTTCAGGCATTGCATTTCTTCTAGCTGTCCCTATCCTAGTCCCACTCAATTGTAAATTATAGAGAATCCATGCCATCAGTCTGCTCCAGCTGTTCATGCAACCCCATTTCATAATGTGTGCCTTATTTCCAGTTGGATTTTGTCCAATTCACTGCCTTCTATTGTGAGGATAAAGAGGCTCTTCTTCTATGTGTTCTTTCTGTGAAAGCAGTTGGGGATTGTTTTATACCTTTGAAGCAAGGGGTTTTAAAACTACTTTGAGATATGCTAACTATGCTTTATGAAACAGAAACACAAATCCCACATCATGTTGCACAGAGATACCTGCCAAGCTTTTCTCTCAATGTAAATCACTCTGGAGTGTTAAGATCCATGCAAACTAGTTCACACCTCTGAGAGAATTATTGCTTTCTATTTCTACTTGAATACAGAGTGTATGTTTTCAGTACTGGAGCTAGGAGAGGAGAGTGCTCCTTCTCTTACTTATTTTGGCAGAGAGTGCTGCGTCTGGAAGAAGAGCGATTTTAAAAAGCCAGATTCAGGCACCGTCTCGCTTTTTAAGCAGGTGTCAGATTATGACATGGTTTTCCTTTCTCAGGGCAAGTGCTCTGCAGATGTCTCATTATTCCTGAAGAGACTGAATGGCTTGGAAAGCACTTGCCCAGGCGCATTTGGTTGCCTTGTTCTTTATAGTCAGTTTCTTGTAGAGTTAGCAGCTCTGGATATAACCTGCTAAATAGGGGTTCGTTTTCCTTCAGGAGTTGCTTTTATATGCTGAGACTCAGAGACATCTCTGTTTAGCTCCGCATCATCTGATCTGAGTTGAGGAACAAAGCCTTCGAAAAGTGCCATGAATGACTTCCGGTTTATGGCAACATGCTGGCGGACGCATCTCCCGGACCTCCCAGGGATGTGATCTGTGCACCAGCGGATGGGGGGGCGATGGGTCACACACCCCCGGAGCCTTGGCAAAAGGCTCCTAGCCATGGGGGTTTTGAGGGGCGACCTCTTCACCAGCACGATGCTGGGGAATTGAAGTGCTCCTCCGCCCTGCCGGTCCTGCCGGTGAGTGTCCGTATGGAACTAGAGCCGCTGACCGGGACAAGCGTTGGAGATCGAGCGGTTGAAACGAGTTCCGAGTGAGGTCGCTTGACCAACAATGAACAGTGAGTCGGGTTAAAGTGAAATGAGAATTTAAAAGGAAAGCTCCCCACGGGAACAGCGAGAAAAGCGAGCGGGGAGGGGCCCCTCCCATATGCATGAATTAAGAAATGATATACTAAGGGGGGAGCGGAAGAAAAAGCATTGACATCTGTTTTGAGAGACTTGCCAGAGTGCGGATAGGCATATGGGCAAATTTCAGAGACTTTAGCAAACTTTTATAAAAGTAAACAATCCATAAAGATTGCGGGGAAGAAGACAGAGAAAGACAAACTAGCAAAAGTGAAACTAGTGAGGAGCATGAGCCCACAATCAGAAGAGGTCACTGAGATCTCTAAAATGTTGGCAGACTCCTTGCGCCCTCTGCTGGACCAGATGACCAACATGAATCAACAGCTGACAACTTTAAATCAGAACCTTGCAACTCAGCAGCTCCAATTGACTGAAACTGCAAAAACGATGTAGCAAACAGCTGAGAAGGTGAAGGAAATAGACGCTAACACTAAAAAAGTAAAGAAAAAGGTGCAAAAGCTGGAAAAAAGCAAGCTTCGGAAGAATCTCAACTTTTACAGCTGCAAATGGAAAAAGCAAATTTGATCCTCCGGTTCCAAGGAGTCCCAGAATTAAAAGGCGAGAATCTAAAGCAACTTTTGAGCGAAGCATTAGCCCCAGTTACAGATTTGAAAGCAGATTACATTGAAAGCAAAATGGATGTGGTATATAGGGCCTATTCTGTATACATCAAGAAAAATAACAGGATTCTAAAAGACATTCCATTTGAAATAAGACAAAAGAGGAAGAAATACAAAGATTTAATCCTTTTTCTTCAAACAAACAGCATTGCCTATAGATTGTTAATTCCACTACATGATAAAAAAGGAAAAGATTGACTCTGTCTTCAAAGCACGTGAGTTCCTGAGACTGCAACTGGGAGAGACAGCCGAGGTCGACAAGGAAGAAGATGACAGCAAATCCAGTGGCAAATTGGACTCAGTGTCTTCTGGCAAGGATTCTGCTTCTGAAAAAGGGGCAGCCGTCCCCAAGCGTGCATACCAATTGAGGATTAGAAAAGATTTAAAAAATGAAGGCTGAAAGAATCTGAATTGTGCCTTAAAATTCTTCTTTATTATTGATGATGCTCTTGAGGTTCTCTTTAAACAGTTAAATTAATGGATAAAAAAGATAAATAATTTAGCATAACCGACTATGTTCAATGTGATATTAGCAATTTTAGACTAACATTAACATAAGCTGTTGTTATGATCTCCTGTTCTTGGGGTTTTAGTTATTAGTGGTTTTCTTTCCTTTCTCCCTAGATGTAGCTACCCTTCCGTATTTTTTCGTTGTAGTTTGTACTCCATTATCAAAATGCAATAAAAAATCTCCTCCAGGGGGCTAAAAAAAAGAAAGAAAAGTGCCATGAATCAAGCTTGTAAGAAATAGCTATACGAGGCATCAAAGAGCAGAATGCTCTTGGATTCTTGGCATAGGATGAACAGGCACAGAGCTGTTGGGCTCAAAGCTCACACAATAGACCTGGGATGGCCAAACTTGTTTAATGTAAGAGCCACATAGAATACATGTCAGATGTCTGAGAGCTGCAGGACAAATATTACGCACACGTTTTTATTAACATTAAACGAGACTGTCAAAACTAAAAACAAAAGGAGTAAAAACAGATGATATTTATTTGTCCTATGATATTTATTTGTTTGCTAATGCTATTTATTTGTCTAAGAGAGAGAGAGAGAGAGATGTGAAAAGAAAGAATGAAAGAGGTGGAAAGAGAGAGAGAGAAAGAAAGCAGATGAGGAAGTGAGGGAGGGGAAAGGAAGGAAAAGAGAGAGGAAGGAAGGGAGAAAGAGAGAAAAAGAGAAAGAAAGGTGGAAAGAACACTGGCTGGGAAAGGGAAGACTGATCAGGGAGGCATGTCTCCCCTTCGCTTCCCCAGCTGCCCTGCCAGGAGCCACACAATATGTGTGAAAGAGCCACATGTGGCTCCCGAGCCACAGTTTGGCCACCCCTGCAATAGACACTCCCTGACTTGAGCATTTTAGAGAGGAAAATGGCTCTTCTGTTTCTAACCAAAAGCTCACAAACCTCTCGCTCTCACACACACTTTACTTTAACAAATCACAATATTAAGGACTAGTGGAGGTCCTTAATATTTTTATTGTACAGTCTTAAATGATTTTCTTTTTCATCACAGTCTCATAATCTGCCCAAAAGACAACAGGAAGTAACACAGAAATTAGCAAAATAAAATAAATAGCAAAGCCCAATATTGGCCCCAATCAAGCTATACAGCTAATGGCTCTAAATGGATATGCAAATTCCAGTTGGCATTAAAAGGTGCATCCTGACATTTCAATGGGGCATAGATGAGCATCACAACAAATGCACTCACATACAGTGCACATCTGCAACCATGTCAGTTTCATGTGCATAAACCGACTTCTGCACGTGGATCTTTTTAGATCTTTCCCATACTTTTCATCTAGAATTTGGACAAGCCCTGAGATGACCCCCTCCCTCCACTGCCCTCTCGATGTTCACTGCTTATGTTGAGCTATCTATCAGTAATGTATAAGAACATACCATGCTGGGCTGAGCTATCCTTCTGTTTCCCACAGCATCCAGTGAGTAAGGTATATTTGGATGCTCACAACTAGGGGATGCATTTCGCTTCAACATCTGCTTATCAGAAGCATACTACCTCTAAAGATGGAGTTTCCACTTAACTGCAGCCTGGTACAGAAGGTTTAGATAGGAGATGAACTCAGTTGCTGAATAGTTGTTGACACATTGGCTGACCCTACATGAATACAGGAATATTCAATGACTAGCAGCAAAGCCCATTGTAAAAGCAATACAACGAGCTCTAGAAATACATCATTTGTAACGAATGCATAGGCTGGAAGCAGGTTAAGTACGGTCTCACCCGCCACAAATGCCACCCAGTGGCAACCCTGCTCAGCTGGCCAGATCTGACTTCCCCCAGCCGGGCTAGCCTGGGCTGTGCAGGTCAGAGGTTCCAGCTGAGACAACGCGGGGAGGCTGCTGGGCCATGGGCGGCTGTCTGTCAGGGGACGCCACCCACCGCCCACTTCCCTCCTCCCTTCCGCCCGTTGCGGGGCAGGGGCCGCAGCTGGCCTGGGGTGTGGGGAGATGGGGAGGACAATGCCAGAGTCTGTCATGGTAGGCCGGGCTTGCTTACCCCCGGGCTGCCCTGCCCAAGGGTTTGGCTTTGAAGCCAAAAAACCATAGAGCTTTTGTCCAAAAACCGGAGTGTTGCACGTGACATCACCAATGTGATGATGTCACTTCTGGGTGACATCACTGCATTGGGGTGTCACCCAACAATGTCCCACCCACCCTGGAACGTCCCCCCCAAACCCCCTGCCCCGACGGCAAGCGGGCCTGGCAACCCTACTATCCCATAGTATTGCAGAACCAGCCAGTCTCATGCTGTACCTTAGCTCACATTTAATAACCAAAACAAATTCTTCACATTCCCCAAGTAATCTGTATTTATTCACGTATGAGCCATTTTCAGATGATACAAATCGCTACATGTGAGCATGCATTAGAACTATTGGGATTGTGGCTATCTAAGCCCAGATGTTGTGTACAATCCCTTGCAACTACAGACCACACCCATTTTTGCAAGGTTCCCGGTTGTGCATTCAGACCCTCTGCACACACATGTTGGAACTAGCCATCCAGTGAATTTTCATAGATTGGAGCAAGGCTTTCTACCATGAAATCAACTATGTGACTTCTCTTATATTAAACAGTCTCAGCCTGCTTTATGCTAACCTTCTCTTCCAAGTGTCTCAGTACTGTCCCTTTAATATGAAGCCCTTCATTCATTTCCATCAGAGATGGGAATCTGTTTCCTCTTCATTTGTCAATTAACTGCTTAAAGTGGACACTAATGCTAGGTTTGTTATTAGACATAATTTTCCGGAAACTTTTTGCTGACCTCTGTCAGTTTCTAAAGTCTGCTAGAAAAAATAGTTGCAACTGCAGCATAGGAGAAAAGTGGTTGGAGGATTCCATTTGGACACACTAGAATGTGCAAAGGAGAAAGGCTGTGTATTAAGATATTTGAAAATTAAAAATACAATTCAAACACCAAAGGCAGAGCCAGTGACGGCCCCAGGTTTTTTCGCCCACTAGGCGAGGATACATTCTGGTGCGCCCCCCCCCCAATGCAGGCTGGGCCGGGGGCGGGCGCCAGAGTAGCAGCGAGCAGGCCGAGGGGGCAAGCTGCAAATGCATGCGGGGGGCGGGATCACTTGAGGGGAGGGGGAGGGGGCCTGTGCCAGGCTGCAAAAGGAGCTCCAAGGAGACCACAGGGGTGGCAGAGGGCAAGCGGCCCTTTCCTGTCGTCCCGGGCTGTTCCCCACACCTGTCCCCCCACTTCCTTCTCTTTCTGTCTGGGGGCTGTAAAGAGGGGAGTCTCTTGCCAGGGACGGAGCAGGAAGCCGGCAAGGGACGGTTCCTGTGCAGGGCGAGGAGGGGACGAGGCTGGCCAGAATGGCGCCCTAGTCAAGCCATCGCCCTAGGCAACAGTCTAAAATTTAACAATAACGGGCCGGCCCTGGGCAGAGCACATGTATAACAATGTTCACAACAAGAATGTAAAGCTATCTGTAATTATGGATATGACTAACAATACTGAATCTAAAAGATTGATCAATTATATAGGGTTGGCCTTCTTCAGAAGATAGGCCTTCTTCAGAATTCAACACTGAGGTATAAAATCAGCAACCATAATTCATTTGAATTAACATATAGGGTCAAAATGCCACCCAAGGTAAAGCTCTTGACTGTTCACATTTATTTTTAAAAATTCAATTTATGTTGTCCACACATATAAATAGTAGAATGAGAGACCACGATACAGTTGTCTACTGTACAGTCCTCCACTATTGCTATAATACTATAGAATGGTGGTGCTGCAACTATCCGATGCCACCACTTTGAAAGCCCAATCAAGAATGAACACAGAGGCAGCAGGACTGAGTTCTGAGGAGAACCTGATCAAAATGGACTTTCACCAACATTCCTTAATCTGTATCAATATTTTGATATGTATACATGCTATTCATATTTTGTATTTTCATAATTAATGTGAATTTTGTTGTGTACATGTCCCACTGTTTAGTATTTGGATTGCAATTCTATTTTGAATATATACGGTATACATAGTCTTTCTGGTAGATTGCATTTTTCTATTTTCTGTTTAAGAGAGACCCCCTCCATTAAGACTAAAATATAACAAAGAGATAGAACAGGACCTGGCTTTTATATCTATGGGTCATGCATTTAGACTTCAGGTCTGCCCCGAGCTTAGTACTCAGGAGGGTTACAAATACATATATAAAATCCAATACAGTCAGACAAAATATAACGTATATAAAACCTAGCCTCCCATTAAAACTTTAGTAGTAACTTTAACCTTAGTAGCTTAGTAGAAGAGACTAAAGTTTCCATGTCTGTTTTTCCTACTATTGTGCTGAAGTGTTGAGAAAAACCACATCTAGTGGAATGTACCCGTGTTACTAAAAGGACAAAAGGTGTCCCTCACGCTGGGGATGATATAGTGAATGACTTTGATCCAGATCAAACAATGGGTTCTGCCTCTTAATTCATATCAGCACTCGTTCCCTGAAAAAATAAGAGGGCAGCATTGTGAAGTGATAGATATGAAAATAAATGAAGTCAAGAAATTAAGGCAGAGGAACCCCAGCTTCAAACCTGAGTGGTCTCTCTCCAACCACTTATTGGCCATATAGGGACCAAGTGCAGGCCACCAAGGAATCTAGAAAAAATACACAGAGAGATAGTCTTTCATTCCAGATATGGAGGTAAAATATTGTGGAAATGTGAGTGACATTTGATGCACCTGGATGTGGTTTAAGTGTACATCTTGTGCATGGGATGTATGCAGCAAACCTTGGTCTTATTGGAAATAAATAATACAGTTCCAACCTTGAAGTGAATGGCTCTTCCCATGCATTCTTTACAGGCCTTTGTCAGGCAAGAGGTTGGTTCTCTTTGATTTAAGCAACATTCCCCAGAATCATGTCTTTGAGAGGCATACTGTGGCCCCTCTTACTCATACTGTGGCAAGGTCAGAAGTTCCAGATCAGGATTTAACCCATGAGGGGTCAAAGTCTGGAACCTTAAAATCCACTCAATCTCTTTTTTTAACAGGATTTTTTCACGGTGGTGGTTTGGTTTACAAGGGCGTAGAATTTCCAATTTCGGGGGGGGGGCTGGGCCAGAGGCATTGCTATGCTACATCCTTAAAAGAACCAAGGCCCAGTGACATCATAGGTTTGAGCCAGTGACATCACAGGCCACTGCCACTATCTATAGAGGTGGAGCCATGTGCTGCCCCCAGCCAGCGTTAATGTACCTTTAAGAGTAGTTGCACCTGGGAATTGGAGTCCATAGTTAGGGGTCCCAGAAGCTTCCCTCTGACTGGCTCATTAAGAGTAATTTCCTGAACTCAAGGGCACAAAGATAGGAGTTTTATTGTTCTTTTCCGTTTCTTCGTCCATCAACCCTTACTGCAAGGAGAGGGGAAGCCCATCTCTTTTCTCACCACGGCCATAGGATTGATCAGAAAGATGTAACGTTCTATCCAGCTATCAGCTCGATTGTGAGTAAATGATCTACTGAATAAATGGGAAGTTAAATAAAGACGATTTAAGCTCTCTTCAGTGGCTGTGCGTTGACTCACACCTGGAAAGCGTTTGCCTCAGCTGCAGCTCTGTGCCCTCCCCAAGCAGTGCCCCAACAGGAAGCATTTTTGCGGAAACTACAGAGATTTCTTAAGATGACTAACAAGGATCTTAGCAAGTTATGGAAACTGTCCAATATCCTCATATCATTGCAGGCAGCTAAGAAGGATCCACGGCTACCAGGTCTTGCGTGTCTTGACCAAAGTTTATCACAAAGACAAATCAAAGAAAAGCTACCACCTATACTGAAGGAGAAATGGGGCGATGCAGTTGCCAGCTACAAGGCTACACATCTAGACCAGTCTCCCCCTTTCTCATACATAGTGAGCTTCATCACCCAGATGGTGAAGGATCATAATGATTCCCAATCTTACTATGACCCCCCTCGGTATGACCCTCCCTTAGAGAGTGTACCCACACAAGACACCAAGGCAAAAATGGAGGCATCTGTACGCTCGACAGGGGTATCAAGCATGACCAACTCACCGACGGCAGAGGTGCCAAAGCCTACGGAGCCATTTTGTCAGTTTCACAAGAAGACGCACCCACTGAACAAATGCAGAGAGTTCAGAACGAAGCCATTGGAGGAGCGGAAGGCTTTGATCAAGGAGTACCCGTTATGCTTCAAGTGCTGCGAGTCCAAGGACCACATAGCTAAGGACTGTAAAACTGTTATCAAGTGTCATGTGTGTGACAGCAACAAGCATGCTGGGGCCCTGCATCCAGACTCTGATCCACCACAGCAACCCACGCCTAGCTCCTCTACCACGGCAACTTCTGCAGAATCATTGAATACGCACACTCAGCCTGTTGGCGCCCACTGCACTCAGGTTTATGGCACCATGAAGAGTCAAAGGTCCTGCCATCAGATATGTCTTGCTAAAGTTTTCCCCATAGGTCATCCGAAGAAGGCCGCAAAGATGTATGTCTTCTTAGACGGACAAAGCAATCAGTCCTCAG
>NW_015168733.1:221427-221751 GCF_001447785.1 Gekko japonicus | reverse complement strand
ATCATTGTTGGAATGCGATGCTCTGCCAGATGACCGTGACCAGATTCCCAGACGAGATGTTGCACTCCACCATCCTCATTTAGCACCTATTGGAAGCCAACTTCCTGCCCTGGATCCCGATGCAGAAATCCTGCTTTTGTTGAGAACAGACATTCCCGACCTACTAGCCGGTCACGATCTGCTCAGAGGACCTCCGGACACACCACATGCCCAGAGACTAGAGCTGGGATGGGTCATTGTGGGGAACATGTGTATAGATCGCCTGCAGATGCCAATTCAGATGAGCGTCTTCGCCACATGCATCCTAGACAATGGGCGACCCTC
>NW_015168733.1:205075-216868 GCF_001447785.1 Gekko japonicus | reverse complement strand
TAACTTTGGTTTAGTTATTCAACTTCAAACTATGGTTTCAGATCCTGGTTTGAGGGTCTCTAATTAATCAGTAGAGTGGCCTGCATTCAGTTAGGCACACTAATCAACGTTTAATTAAATCATGGCCTCATGTTATGTTTGAACTGAGCCACAGTAATTTTGAAGGACATTGCAAAATACTCCTGAATTCTCCAATACCTACCAGAAAACATCTCCTGCATGAGCTCAGTAGGAATGAAGCAGAGAGGTACAGAGGAATATTTGTGCATTTCCGGTCCCTTCTGAAGTGATCTGCTCAGCATAATATCCTAGTGGATTGCACCAAGTTTGTACCACAAAAGTATGCTAGCACACTTGGTGCCTTTCCTACAGCTTTGGAATTCACTTCCTCTACAGTATCACCAAGGTTTGAGCCTGAACATTTTTCCAGAAGTGTTTTAAATCCTTGCTTGGGATGGCTTTTAATGGCTGACTTCTATACAGTATTGTAATATTCTAAATGCCTATTTTATTTTTTAGATTGATCAAATTATTTTAAACCGGCACAAAGCCCTCTGGAGGGGGTTCATTAAAGACTAAAAACCTTTAATAAAAATGTCAAAATACTACAGAAATAGAATTATCACGGTTTACATAAAGAGTCAAGATTCATCTTGGTGCAGGGCTTGGTGAAAAATATATGTTCTGGGTGAGAAAAAGAAATAAAGATATTATTTATTTATACATATTTTAAAAGGATTTATATCTTTCAACCTGAAGGTTTCTGAATGAGCAATCCTAAACCAGTCTACTCAGAAGTTCCCATTTTTTTCAATCTCCCAGGAAAGTGTTTTTAGGATTGCAGCCTGAGATGGTTAGTATTGTTGCCTTCATTGCTAATGGGAAAATGCAGCACCAATTTTAGCATAATGGAGGAATCAGTAACTAGCCCAAAGTTCAGTTGTCTGATCTTGACCCAAGGACTCCCCTTTATTTTGAAGAAAAGTTGCTTTCTCTCACCTGAGCCAAGAAAGAAGCTGTTTTCATTGTTTACATGAGAGACTTCAATCACCAATACTTCAGATGTGAGCCACTGACTCACTTCTGCAAATGCAGAGACAGAGGCAAAGAACTCTAATTCCTGCAGTGTCCAGCTGATTTGGGTGAGATGCTCTCAATGTATTTTTTCTTTTCAACCCCCTCCTCCTTCCTCAGGCAGGCTTTTTCTGCTTCACACTCAGATGTACACACAGGCATTTTCTCTCTCTTTTACACACACACACACACACACACACACACACACACACACGTCCCCCACCCCCCCCAGGCAGGCTGTTTCTCCTTCACACTGAGACATTCAAGGAGGCACTTTCTGTCTCTTTTTCACACAGAGAGACATACACGCAGGCACTCACACACACACATTCTTTTTACTTGCACCCCCCCACACACACACACACTGTTTCTCCTTCACACTGAGACATACAAACACCCCGACAGGCTGTTTCTCTTCACATTCATACGTGGAGGCTCTCTCACTCACTCACTCACACACACGTTCTTTTTCTTTCCAGTGGCTGGTTGGAGGAGGCCCCTTGGCAGGAGCCTTTTACCAAACAGCAGAGGAACCCAGGCAGGCACAGAAGAGCCCGGCAGCTTCCTGCTGCCTAGTTTCCCGATGGCTGCTGCAGGGCCCGGGGCCGCTGGGGGGGGGGACTCAGGAGCTTGGGCCAGGCCAGCTAGCCCACTGCCCCCCCAGCCCAACCCTTACCTGCCCAGACTGGGGCTCCCTGGGCAGTGCAGCTGCTGGGGGCAGCCTGACTCGACTCTTGAGGCTTGGTGGGTGATGGCAAGAACAAGCCAGAAGATGCCAGCACCACCACGTGTTGCCACCCCAGTGAGACTTGCTGGGAGTAGGAGGGGTGCTGGCTGCTGCTGCTGCTAACAAGGGGATGGGGCTGCTGCCTGAGCCCAGGGCCTGCCCACTCCTTGTCAGGCTGCCTCAGACTGATGACAAACTTGGAGCCAGACCACAGGACCCGTGTGTGCAAGAGCTGTGCTTGCTTGGACTAGTTGCCCCGGGGGGAGGCCAGTCTCCTCTGGAAAATTTCAGGGAAGGCTCGTGCCCCTGTGCCCCCCATACTCTACGCATATAGACCTCCAAAAATGAAATCAGTGGGTCCATGCTCTTTCTCCATAAAATGCTGTACCAAAGGGGCACCAATTTAATCTGCTAAGTATGCTGCTCCTGTGTTTCGTTATTTGAGTCTTTAATTTTCTAGAGGTCTTCCCTAAATATATCTTATTACAAGAACATCTGATGGCATATATAACCATATCTGAATTGCATGTTTTGTAGTTGTTTGAAACACATTATTTTTTAACTAAAGGAATTAATGAAACTTTTCATATTTTGAGTTGTTTTTGTTGTTGTTAATAAATCTTTCCTTTTACAACCCATAGCCTTACCATACACTATTTGTAAGATGTGGTCTGAGTAACCCTTGGTGGCAAGATCTTGTTTTAGGGTTCTTGCGTCCCTTTGGTAATCTTCAATATTTGTGCAATTCCTTCTAACCCTCAAGAATCCCAGATCAGGATTTAACCCATGATGGGCCAAAGTCTGCAACCAGTGACCTCAGATCCGAATGGCAACCTGGGATCAAATTGCTTCTTGTTGAAATCTTTTGAGGCACCAGTCTTTTACTGAATATTGTTTTTAGGTAGGTTTTTAGATATATTTTAACTGTCAATTTGTTATATTGTGAATTTTCTGATGGAACCCTCCCTGAGCCCACTTGCTAGAATTTACTGTATGTTACATTATTTTTATATGAGCTGGATGAAAACTGAAAACTTTAAAAAGAAACTCTATTTGTAGTTTTTATGTATATATTTGTCCATATTTGATTGTTCGTTTTATTAATCATGACATCCAGGAAATGGATATGATGTTCACTGGAATTTATTTCAAATTTGATTATCTTGAACATCAAGCCACCTATGAAATTCTTGCAACTGAGTACAACTGCCTTTCCATATTAAGAAAATATCAATATATCTCCACCATATAGATATAAATCTTTGAAAAGGATTCCTCTTTAAATATACAAATTTCTCCTCAAATTTGCCTACATATAAATTAGCAATTTCCAGAGCCATAGAGGACCCTATGGCAATACCCTGAATCTGCCAAAAATATTTTCATTGAATGAAAAACAATTCTTGGTTAATGTTAATTCAGCTAGTGCCACAAGAAAAAAAATGTAGGTGGATGGCGATCTTGTCTCTTCGTCAATGTATTTTCTATAAGCGACAGTGCTTCTTGTTATGGTATGTTTATATATAAGGAGACCACATCTAAGGTTACTAGAAAAACATTGGCATCAACATATTTCAGATGGCCCAATTTGTTAACAAAATCAGTGTTGTCCTTAATATACGATGGTAACATTGGTACAAAGGCTCTAGGAAAATATCCTACATACTTGGAGATTGGTTCAAGGACTGAATCATAACCTGAGACTATAGGTCTTCCAAGAGGGGGAAATGTATTTTTATGGCATTTTGGCAGAGTATAAAATACAGGTGTTCTAGGGTGTTATCTAAGAAAAGCTCTTTCTTGTGTTGAAATATACCCCATACTCACACCCTCCTCAAGCAAGGTTCTAATCTCCTTTTGAATGTCTTTTATTGGGTCATGTCCACATGGAATATAATAGGTCTGATTATTCAATTGTCTAAATACTTCTGCTTCATATTTCTTTCTATTTTGTATCACTATAGCTCCTCCCTTATCAGTTTCCTTGATTATGATGGTCTGGCCCTGTGCCAATGTATTTAATGCTATCCTTTCATGTCCATTCAAACTGAACTGAGCAGGTTTGTTATGCTTCTCAAATTGTTCAAGATCCTTGAGTATTTTCTTTTCAAAAGCTTCAATAGTGATTGGCACTGGACGTGGTGGCATAAAATTAGATGTCATATAAAAGGGGGAAGATAGGGCAAGATTCTTCTGCTTATTGTCAAGAAGAAGAAGAAGAAGAAGAAGAAGAAGAAGAAGAAGAAGAAGAAGAAGAAGAAGAAGAAGAAGAAGAAGAAGAAGAAGAGAGGAGGAGGAGGAGACTGGATTTATACCCTGCCCTTCACTACCCAAAGGTTTCTCAGAGCGGCTTACAAACTCCTTTCCCTTCCGCTCCCCACAACAGACACCCTGTGAGGTAGGTGGGGCTGAGAGAGCTCTGACAGAAAGTGCTCTTTTTCAAGAACAGCTGTGCCAGAACTATGGCTTGCCCAAGATTGTCCAGCAGGTGCAATTGGAGGAGTGGGGAATCAAACCCGGTTCTCCCAGATTAGAGTCCGTGCACCTAACCACTACACCAAACTGGCTGACTCTCAGAGTTCTAATAAACCTAAAAAATATCTAACCTCATGTCCACAGGGTCATATCTAGGGACAGGTACAAAAGACAAACCTTCATTTAGAGCTTGCCTATCACCTGGCATTTTTTCCCTTTTGTTCTGCTTGACTTCATCTCAGCATTTTGATCAACCTGTGTAACCTGGGATAAGACTAAGGCTGATCCCATACAAAGTACGTTGAGAACAGCCACAGAGAAACTTCTCCCAGGATGAAAAGGAAGGACATAGAAATAACTTGAAGCAACTGACCTACCTCTTCTAGAAAATAATGCAAAACACAAATGTTGTGACAACTTACAACAATTTGTGTGTGTGTGTGTGTTCTTTCAGAACTAAGATCCATTGCTTTTCCTGGAAGCTGTAGCAGAAGATGTGCAAGTCAAGGGCATGCCTTTTAGCAGTGGGGTTCAGACAGCCTGTTCCACATTAGCTCAGTTGCTTTGGAACTACTGTGTGTTTTTTGCATTGTACCCTGGCACACTGCAGAAGATCCTGAGGGCATTTTTTAGGATGATCATTTGGCTCACAGAGGTCATGGTGTGTTGAACCTCATCATAACCCCTTCTGAATCAAGAGTTCTAGACATTTTGAATCACAGCCGTGCAACCACATCAACACCCCTCCCCTCCCTACTTTGTATTATACTGAAAATCTTGCATAGGAATGGCATGCAACGATGCAAATAGCAGCTGTTCAAGTAGTATTCCTGCCCAGTGTATGTTGTGACTGTTGCTGTTCACACCAGACCACTCCTTGCCAGTCTACCTGGAAGCGGTTGGCAAGAGATCAAAGGTAAAGCCCTGTCAGAGCTTTGTGGAATAGGCAATTTGCTTTTTGTGCACTTACATCTGTGGTAAGGCTTCAGCAAGGCATGTGGGGGTGGAGAGCCTATTCTCTCTAGCTGCTAGAAATAGAGAAAAATTGAGGGAAGTTGCTTGGTTTTCTGCCTCCATAATGACAAAAAACAAAACAAAACAAAACACCATTTCTGGCTTCTCTCTTCAAATGAGGACTCGGAGAGAAGAAATTGGTATTCAAAATGTGCAAACACTCTGGGCCTCTTCATGATTGTGGTTTTCATTCAGCCATGATGATTACAGGCTAAGCTGTCTGTATGCACACCAATGGCACCTGCCGTAATCATCCTAGACTGGCTTTCAGCATGCCATTGTGAGCACTCAAATCCTCTTTAACCATGCCTTGCTGAAAGTCTGCTGCTAGTGCCTTCTGTCATATGAGTAGTGTTGCCATCATTCTTTCTAGTAAGCCTTTGAACAGTTGTATGACAGGAAGAAATTCAACAGGCAGAGCTTTCCCCTTACTGCATCTCTGTGCTGGAAAAGAAAATTTGCAGTAACAGAGTTTCTGCCTGCTGAGCTTCTCTCAAAATTTGTGCCACCATCAGGTCTATAGCTAGTGTAGAGAACCAAAAATATAGAAGCTGTAATGATGTACAAAACGCTTATAATCTCACAATAATGGTACAAAGATAAAGTCAAATTGAAAAATATTAATTCCCAACAGGTATCAGAAAGATGGACGAACTTCTCTGGAGTTTTGGCATTCGTTTCGTGAAGAACTTCTTCCAAACATCAAGATGTGCTATACAAGACATAATATACAACATGATATACAAAATGTGTACCATTGTACCATTGTACAGGCAGTGTCTGGGCAATAAATATTTGTATAAAGCTTGTATACATATGTAGTATTGCTTCTTATTCCACAACATGTAAATCCAATACAAAGGTACTACTATCTAAAATGAAAATAGCAGTTATTATAACCTTCAATCATTATTAAATATTTTATATTTTAAAATTTACAACAATACTAACATGCTTACCCTATATGTTGAACATGTTCTTACATAACAAATCCTTCCATCAACGGGCATACGAAGTGTACTAGCAGCCTTAACAGGTGCAGAACATCTAGTCTTATTTAACTTAACAGCATCAAATTCTTTAAAGGTACAGTAGGATCCAAAAACACTAGCAAGAGAAATTGACAAGAGAAATTGACAATTGTCAGTTTCTCTTGCTAGTGTTTAAAGCATATATGAGAGGCTGGTTGAGATGCGTGGAAGAGAAAAGAAAAAAATCAACTGTATGAACAATTGAGTAAGGAAATTAAAAAACAAGAAGATAAACTAAAAAGAGGAGTGAACAGAGAAGAAATCCAAACTAAAATAAAGATACTAGTTCATAAAATGAACCTAACATTAACCCAAGAAATTGCAAAAAATATAGAATATTCCAATCTTTACTATTTTGAAAATGCGAACAAACCCTCGAGATGGTTGTCATATCGACTCAGAAAGGAAAGAGAAAAACGAACCATAATTGCCCTTAAAGATGAAAAGAATGAAGAAAATATAAACCAGAGAACATGAAAAAGATTGTAGAAAGTTTTTTTAAAACTTTATATCAACAAAAGAAGGAAGAAAACATGCAAATTAAAGAATACTTGGGAAAAAATAATAAACAAAAATTTAATCAAAAACGTATTTTAAATGACCAAATCACTATTTGTGAATTAACAAAAGCAATTAAGAAACAAAAGAATAAAAAGTCTCCGGGTCCTAATGGATTAACAGCAGAATACTTTAAGAGCTTCGAAGAGCAGATAGTACTTATATTAAAGGAAGTGATACAAAGTATAGAAGAACAAGGGAAGTTACCAACATCGTGGAATCAGGCAATAATAACTTTAATACCAAAACCTAACACAGAGAAAAATCAAATAAAAAACTATAGGCCTATTTCGCTATTGATCGTGGATTATAAAATATTTGCGAATATTTTAGCAATGAGATTTCAAAAAGTATTAAATCAAATTATCCATCACAACCAAGCGGGGTTTCTACCTAAGAGGTCATTGAAAAATAATATAAGAACTGTTATCAATGCATTAGAATATTATGAAAATCATCCAGGAAAACAATCAGTGTTAATGTTTTTAGATGTGGAGAAGGCATTTGATAATATATCCTGGGCATTTCTTTTACAAAAATTGGAAGCATCGAATTGCGGAATGAAGTTTGGGTCAATGATGAATGCAATATACAAGAAGGAACATGCTCAGATAACAATAAATGGTGATTTAACACATGAAATAGAGATTCAAAAAGGGACGAAACAGGGTTATCCCCTTTCACCGTTACTGTTTATTTTCGCCTTAGAAACACTGAATGATCTAGTACGACAAAACGAACATATTCAAGGCTTGTATTTATCCTGGAAAACCCCAAAGACTCTATTCAAAAACTATTGGTAGTGATTCGGGAATATGGACATGTGGCAGGCCTCAAAATTAATTACCCTAAAACTAAATTATTAACAAGAAATTGTGATTCAGTTATCAAACAAGAATTACAAAATCTCACGAGTATGGAAATAGTAAAAAAGGTTAGGTATTTAGGCATTATAATCTCAAATCGAAATAGCACCTTAATGGAAGATAACTATACTAAATTAATGGAAGAGATAAAGAAAGACTTAACAAAATGGAAAGAATTACATATCTCCATGTCTGGAAGAATAGCTACGGTGAAAATGAATATCTTACCAAGATTTCTTTTCTTAGCGCAGAATATTCCAATACTTAAAAAAACACAATATTTTACAAAAATGGATAAACTAACAAGAAAATTTATATGAAAAAGAGCAAGAATCAAACTAAAGTCACTCCATGATATAAAAGATAGAGGTGGATTTGGCTTGCCAAACTGAAATCTATATTATCAAGCAGTGTGTTTAGGATGGATTAATTTGCAAGATGAGAGATGCTTGAAATTAGAAGGACACGATCTCACTATGGGCTGGCATGCCTATATCTGGTATGAAAAATATATATCCCACCAACACTTTAAAAACCATATTACAAGGTCGGCCTTACTTAATGTATGGAAATTAATAAGAGAGAAATTTTACACAAAAATACCAAAATGGGTTTCACGCTTGGAAGCCTTTGTAAAACCATTGCTCTTAACAAATTATAATAAAGAATCCTATGAAAGACTATTAGATCAGACAAATAAGTTAAAATCAGAAGAAGAACTACATCTACAATATAATCTGAAATTATCCTGGTGGGAACAGACACAATTAAAATCAAGATATCAAAAAGATTCAAAAATAGGTTTTTATGAGAACAAGAATGAGCTAGACAAAATCTGGCTCTCATCAAACGATAGAATGATCCAGAAACTTTACAAAATCTTACTTGAAGAATATATGAAAGATGAAATAGTAAAGAATAATATGGTTGCATGGATGAGAGATATAGGACATACAATTCAGTGCGAAAACTGGCTAAAGATTTGGAAATCTATTAAAGTTATGAGGGCTACTAGTTTCAAAGAAAATGTCTTTAAAATGTTTCACAGATGGTATTGGCCACCAGAAAAAATAGCAAAATGTTATGCCAATTGTTCTAATATTTGCTGGAAATGTAAGACAAATGTGGGAACATTCTATCATATGTGGTGGCGTTGTATAAGAATACAGAAATACTGGAAAACTATACAGAATCTAATATATGAAATGGTAAAGGTAAAACTTAGTCCCTGAAATATTCTTATTAAACATGATTCCAGAAGATCTAGTTATAATGAAAAATATTTAATATTATATATAATTACAACTGCAAGAATATTATGGGCGAAATACTGGAAACAAGATAATAACCCCAAAAGGGATGAAGTAATGGAGAAACTGATAGGAGTAGCTGAAATGGATAAATTAAGCTTAATGTTACAGGGGGAAAATGCAGAAGTTTTTACAAAAAGATGGTCGGGAATGTATAATTGGCTAGAAAATGGATAAAAGACTCTAAAATGTATGTATATAAATGAACCAATGGTTATGTATGTGTGAAAACTAATAAATATAAATATAAAAAAAGAAAGAAAAGAAAACCAGTCAGGGCAGGAAGTTCTTCATAAAAAGACATAGCAGCTGTGGAATAGCACAGGCTTAGCATGCATGATGCCTCTTGTGGTACAATGGCTGGTTTGAGGCACTTAAACTTAAGCTAGTTATTTGCTTCAGGTTGTGCATTGTGGTACAATGGCTGCTGTGCTTTCCTGCAACATTCTATCCCCCCCCCCAAAAAAAAAGGTCATTGGGTGCTGGAAAATCCCTTCCATAGGCTCAGGTATGAAAGGTTGGCTGTTTTACCTTTCAGGCAGGGTGGCCTCCAGTCTGTCACAAAAGGCTTCCTGGAAAGCAGCAAAAGAGACAAGGGCAGTTATGTGTAATTTTCAGCAGTAGTAACAGATAGCAACTGGACTTTAGCACTTTTGTGACTTACAGAGAATTGTACCGCCTAAATCAGAGGTCTCTGACTTTTTTGAGCCTGAGGGCACACTCGGAATTCAAAGGGTGGTGGATGCAAAATGGCTGCCATAGGAGGTGAAGCCAACCACAAAAGTCAGAGAGTGAGGTTATACATAACTATACATAGCTCTTCTCTTCAGCATTTTAGACAGAAATTCTGTATAACAGGATACCTTTTCTTGCATGCACAAAAAATAAGTAAACATATTGAGCTAGCTAAGAAACCCTCATTTGGTCATATCTGCCTTCATTTTGCAGGCATCCAGCATACTTATGCCAAAAAAACCAAGTAGGGAATTCTTCTGATTTCTCTGCTTCCAATGAGCCCTTCTCTCAGAAACTCAAGATATTTTCAGCCTGCATTCCACATTCTTATAACAACAGTTGGTACTGAAGGGCTGGTGAGAGCTCATTGCACATGTGATGTGTACAGTAAGAGAGAAATTCTGGCCAGATTTTAATAGCAATATAAATGATTTTTGAACAGTTACCAAAATTTGATATTATGAACTTGTACCTGAATTATATAAATATATCTAAATTGGAAAGATCTGATGATTTCAGCAAAAGTTCCAGTTAGGTTTGGTAAGTGTTTTAGCTGTGCTGACCCACTGTGTTCTCAGATTATTATGCCGCTGTTTGCGCTGCCAGCATTATACCATAAACATCAGAAACTCAAAAAGCCCCACTTGGCCCTTCCCACTTTCTAAGAACATTTGGTGGGTGCCAGGGTTATTTTGAGGCAGGAACGCACAGGAACGGAGTTCCGGCTGGCTTCTGAGTTGGCCACACCCAGCAGGAACTCATTAGCATAATAGGCCACACCCAACAGCAGAAACTCATTAGGATTGGCTACAGTAGGGGTGTGTGGCCTAACATGCAAAGGAGTCCCTGCTACAAAAAAAGGCCCTGGGTTTTGACAACAAACAAGGTAAACAGAATAACAACCAAAAGGTGGGTGTGGCTGGATGACCACACTTTTGGCAACACGGGGCTGTGGCCTAATATGCTAATGAGCTGTGGTGGCAGGGTGTGGCCTAATATGCTAATATGTTTCAGCTGTTGGGTGTGGCCTGTTATGCTAATGAGTTCCTGCTGGGCTTTTTCTACAAAAAAAGCCCTGGTGGGTGCTAAGAAAGGTGTCAGCAGTTGCCATGGCACCCAAGGGCACCATGTTGGGGACGTCTGACCCATAGGCGTAATCTTCATGGGGGCGACGGGGCCTCAGCCTTCCCCGAAATTTTCAGGAAGGGGCTCAGCCTCCCCCGGGGGCAACTGGTTCCAGCCACCCTTGCTCCATTCTGAAACTATGTTCAGCGGCTGGGTTGGGACCGGGAGGGAGGGAGGGAAGTTAGGGCGGGGGCTTGCTTCCTCCTGGAAGTGAAGCCCCACCCTCAGCTCCCAGCAGCCCTTAGTTCTGCCGGGCTGCACGTGGAGTCTGGCTTTCCTGGTTTTCTGCGCACGCGCACAAAGGTAGGAAGCATGCTTGTTCGGGCTCTCCCTTACTGCTGAGTCCTCAAGGCGCATTCGTTCAGCCCGCCTCTCTGCCCCCCTCACCCAGCTACCAGTAAAATCAGCGCGGACCGGGATGGGAACTTGGCCCGGCAGACTTGCCCTGCTGAAGGGAGCGCCGAAGCTCAGGGGCTGCGGTCCCTCCCACATCCCAGACGGCCTCCACGGCACCTCCTCCACTTCTTGCATCTGGCTGCTGCCTTCCTCTGATTCCCCTTTGCTGCTGCTCTTGCTGCTGCACGCTGGAACCAAGTTGGTCGGCTTTGTAAGGGCATTGGTGGGGTGGGGGCCTGAGAGAGGGCAGTGTTCAGTGAGCCTGAGGCTGAGTAGTCCGAAGGAAAACTGCCTTTGCTCTCTTTGGAATACCCTTCCCGTCCTCCCCACCCATCTGTTGTGCTGCTTTTATTCTCTCTCTCACCCCCTGTTTTTAACCCCCCCTTCAGTTGTACTTCAGTTTCGTCCGAGTGTGTGAGTGCCCCCCCCACCCGGGCTTCTACTCTCTTTTTATTCCCCTTCTCCCCCCCTCCCCCCACTTG
>NW_015168733.1:203961-204899 GCF_001447785.1 Gekko japonicus | reverse complement strand
ACTCTGGGGTCTGTGAATCCAGTTCCATAATGCTTCTGCTACTCCCAGGGGCTGTCATTCCACTTTGGGGGCTGTCATTCCAGATATCTTAATAGAAAATCCATTCCACATTTTCTTTGCAACTCTTCTTGAGCTGTAAGGTATTACAATGGAGCCTATGCAAGTAAATTGACATTCCTGGTTCCCATTATTTCCAATGCACCTTCAAGTCTCTCCCGTTGTTTCCAATGGGCAATCCTGTCATTCCTTTTAGTACATCTAGTCTGAAGGTGCAGAGGTGCTGCTGCCTCCTTCCCAAGGGGACTTTGAGGCTGGGTTGAGGCTTTTCTGCTTGGAGCTGTTTGCCTTGCATTGAGAAGGGATAGCTCTAGTGGTGGGGGGAAACTCCTAGAGGGAGAGCTAGAAGAAGGGATGGACATTCCCAGCCCATTTTCTCCGGGAAACTCCTAGAGGGAGAGCTAGAAGAAGGGATGGACATTCACAGCCCATTTTCTCCTCCTCCTCCACATTTCCTAGCCCAGTCAGGTGCAAAGATTTTTTTTTGGGGGGGGGGGAGTCTAATGCAAGGAAGTCTACTCTCCAATGTAGTCATTTCCTCCAGGGTGATGCTCTGTATTCTCGGTGCTTGGGGGGACAACACTGGGAGGGCTTCTGGAGTTCTGGTCCTGCTGGTGGGCCTCCTTATGGCACCTGGGTTTGGGGCACTGTGTGACACAGCGTGTTGGACTGGATGGGCCACTGGCCTGACCCAACATGACTTCTCTTATGTTCTAACTCAGTGTGCTGCAGCATAGAAAAAAAGTCAAACTCTTAAGGTAGGGATGATTAGGAAAGGGATTGAGAATGAACCAGCTGAGAATGTAATGCCCCTGTATAGATCTATGGGGTGGATCTGTTGTATGGAACAGTGGTCACGAAGGGTGTGGAGGGGGAAGTAT
>NW_015168733.1:165745-202359 GCF_001447785.1 Gekko japonicus | reverse complement strand
TGCTCACATGTTGTCTGTCAATCCCCTCTTTATCCCACCCTTCCTCCAGTCTCCCTTCCCTTATATTGACCTCACAACAATGGCAATATCACCCAGCCTGATGAAGGGAGCTTTGACTCTTGGAAACTTATTCCCTGAAACTCTTGTTGGTCTCTAATCTGCTATTGGACTCAAATCTAACTGTCCCAGTATCACCAAGTAAGTGCCATGCAAAATGTAGATCTGAACATGGGTCTCCTCAATCCACACTGGTCTTCATGCCATTGGTCCATCTACTTCAACGTGGTCTGCTCTGATGCAGGTGATCTCTAGAGATTCAGACAGAGACAGATCCTTTCCAACACCTGTTTTCTTAGACCACCTCGGTTTAAACCTTTATCCTTTGGCACACAAAGCATGATTTCTCTACCATCAGTCCATCAGTGTCATCATTGTCTACTCAGACTGGCAGTGGTTCTCCAGGGTTTTATGTAGAGGATTTTGCCCATGCCATGCTTTGTTTCTGAGCCGTTGGGCCTGGCTAAGGGGATTTTCAAGGGTTTCCAGGTCCCCCTAAATTTCTGGAGAACCCCTTCCTAAATCCCACATGGCTCTGCCTCCATAAATAGTGACAATGGCCTGTGACGTCACTGGCTCCTCCCTATGATGTCACTGGGCCTTGGTTCTTTTAAGGACCTAGCGCAGCAATGCCTCTGGCCCAGCCCCAGCCCCCCCCCCCGGGAAATTGGAAAGTCTACGCCCTTGGTCTGACCTAGATGCTCTTCCAGTTGCTATACCTCCTGCCCTGTAGGATGCAGCTATTGGGAGAGATGTCATTGAATGAATATTTGCCTGTCTCTTTTAGGCGCACACTATCTGCATTTTCTGTTTGGAATGTTCCATGGGGCTCTGAACTTACAAGAAAGAAGGTAATCGCCATGGCTGAAATGGCTGGTAGTTACCCAGAAATGTGCATGTTTTTCTTGTTTCCATCACTTGCAAATGCAGCATATCGTTGCTATGATGTTCTGACAGCTTATCTGCAAGGACGGGGCTTTCTGTATTGCGCATACGTACCATATGCTCCCTGTGCAGGAGATACTGCTAGGAACTGTTAAGAAAGGAAGTTTTTGAGTCAATTGTGTGTGTGTGTGTGTGTGTGTGTGTTAAGTGCAGTCAAGTTGTTTCCAACTTAAGGATGACCCTATGAATTAATGTTCTCCAAAAGTCCTGTCTTTAGTAGGTTCTTATTGAACTTAATGGGACTGAAGAACAAACTGCCTCATGACCTTTAAAAATATTGAACCTTTAAAAAAATGTCTTTTTACCGAAGGAAAGTTCTAGTCTTGTGTAAATTCCGTATAGGTAGCTTCATAATTGACACAGACTATTTGAAAGCTGACTAGATTCAGGATTTAGAGCAACACGTTACAGAGCCAAAAAGGAGACATGCCATAAAATCAGCCACTTGACATCCCTTCACCCCAAACCTGTGTTTCATACTTTGGCCTCCCAAAATTATTTTTATGTATTTATTTAAAACATTTCTATGCTGCCTTTCCACCCAGGTAGGTTCCCCAAGGCAACAATGTAGGGTTGGTTTTTTTGGTGTTTTTTTAAAATAATAAATGCTAGAGATATGTCAGTCCACAAGCGAACCTGGTAGCATGTTTTAGAAATGTCTGGTTAATGAATCCTATTACATTGTTTTGTTTTAAGGGCAGATAACTGTACTGAATTATTTCTTTATCTAATTATTGCACAAAGTGTTAAGAGTGAGTTTCCACTTATACTTAGGTAGCAGTTGAGCATGGGCCACTGCAACCCCATAGCAATTGCAGGAGTGGGGCAGCTGCCATACAGTGTGAGGAGAGTGAAGTCTGAATACCGTGCAGGAGAGAAGAGGGAGGAGGAACTGTAGACTCATTGGGGAGGGGGGGCTGTGCCTGTGATCTCTGACTGTTCCTAACAAATCATGAGGCAGGCTCATGGGATTAAAAGATTAGCAAACATGAAGTAAAGTATTGTATAATCCACACCTGCTCAGGTGCATCCTTTCTTTTCCTGTTCTAGGAACTCCTGTCCCTGGGAATATTTATTTGCAGTGTTAGACAGCATTTCCTTCCTTTTTTCCACGACTTCTTAAAAAATTCCACTCCAGTCTGGTTAGAGTGTTTGTCTAGAGCCAGCCTGTATGAAGTAGACATCTTTTACCTTTACCTCTGGAGGGCAGTGGAGTTGACAGAGACCACTGAAGCCGATGAGGCAGCAGTTGGACTGAGGAGTTGTATATAGGCTTGCAAAGAAACACCTATACTGAATGGACTTCACCATGCAAGTAGCTAAACTAGTTGTGAGTTTGTGAAAGTGGATTGTGGACATTTTGAAGAGGAAATTTGGTACCTCTGTTTGCTGATTTGCACTTTTTGATTTAATGTGTCTACACTGGCCCTCTGATGACTCCCAAATGATAAGAAAGCCAACTGTCACCTCATAAAAGATGTGAGGATTTTATCAAAATAGTGATCCACATTGTTGGAAGGGGTGTGGGGGGGTCTGTCCTAAAATCAGTAAATTCTGGGAAGAGATCCGTACAGTGATTATGGAAATAACTTCGCTTAACCTTAATCTTACTCCAGAGGACTTCCTACTGAACCGTTGGTCATCTGACATAGATCCTAGGAAGAGGGAAATAATTTCCTTACTCCTGGCCACGGCTCGCCTAACTATTGCTTCGTGTTGGAAGTCTACAGCACCTCCGACGTTAATGGTATGGCATGAAAAAGTCTGAGAACACTTTGTGATGGCAAAGATCACTGATAAGATACATAGAGCCCAAACCTCACAGTCTTCCTACTCCAAATTTGAAGCTACATGGTTTCCAATCTTTTCATATCTTACAGCACATGATATTTTACCTACAAACGTTCACTTTCACAAATGGATCGCAATGTAACACCTTTTTGTAGACTTTATTAGGTGAAGCTTTCATTCTTTGTTATGTTTAAGTTAATTAGATCTTGGAGTATCATTTGGAATCCTTGGTATTGGTATTGTATTTCTACGTTTGAAAACTGCTTTGTAGAACTTATTTTGGAAAATAATAAAAAATCTTTAATCAAATAAAAGATGTGAGGGTAATTTTCAGGTCAGATGGTGGGAGTGACTTGTACCTGAACAAAAATGTTATTCTTTACCAGATACTCTTAGTCAGCATTTGGGCAACCATTACTTTTTGACTGATGCTAATTAGCTACATTGTAATGGGAGGTTTACCACCTTGTCATTATGCTGGTTCAGCTTCCATTTTTACCTATTGCCAGGTCATGACGAGCTTACCATGTACAGAAGCTTGCTCATTTCTTAGATTTCTGTTAAAGCCCTGCTATACAGATAACCATGGTTGTAACGGGGGGTGTTTTGAAACTACTATAATTCAGGGTGCCCTGCTGCTTTGGGCCATTTCTGACAAAAGAAGTTCACATGTCATAGTTATGAACTACCAATAAACAGAATACTTCTTATAAAGAACTGTGTAGTGTGATCTAACTATTGAACCCTGACAGGTTGATTCTCTGTTCTGTTTGCTGTTGATCCACCTCTACTTATTGACTGAAGTACGGTCTCAACAATACAGTCATCAGTGATATATCTTTGTTTAGAAAGGTAATTAAATGCATTTGGTGTAAGCTTACCACCTCAGGGATCCACCTCAAAAATTCTCTGATGATTCCACATTATTTTTTAGTCGGTAGCAGTTTGAACATTTGCAGTAGGCTCCCAGGGAATTAAGTTTATGGTACCTTCCATCATACCTTCCATCATTGAATTCTAATTCCAAACTGTCTGAAAGAACAGACTATCTATTGTTTATTGCTATTGTTTCTTCAACTTTCTGTGTAACATGAGCAATGATTTATGGGATATGAAGTTGTGATGGATATGATAGCACCATGATAGCACAAAAAAAGCAGGCTTTTTGAAATGCTGCTTGTATTAGAGAGTCAGGGAGTTCAAGAATTAATCTTCCCTGGAGAGAAGAGCTCAGGTGATTGGCTGCTCTGCTCTCTGATTGGCCGGCATCAGCTGAGAGAGAAAATAAAACAGCTGATCTGGAGGGGAAAGAGGTCTTTTGCAGCTGGGTATTTTGCAAATTGATCTTTCGCCTTTAGGTTATCTGAAAACTAACGTCTGAATCAGTAGCCAGAGGGTTTGGTTTCTGAGGGAAGAGACATTTGGGTGTCAGTGTTTTCTGATAGACAATAGTCAGAAAAGTACTTCTACAGAAAGAAGATAAACTCCATTGTCTAAATATATTAAAACTGCTCTCAGGGACAACTTTAAATTCTAAGTTAGAAAAGCTACAGAAGAACAGCTACATACAGACAAAGAATACTGCAGAAGGATTTGGCAGGAGGTCTGGGTAGTCAGAGAGAGCTCCCAGACAACCCAAATAGTAAAAGAAGTTCTTGCTTCTTAGGGACAAGGAGAATAACGTCCTGCCAGTGAAAGGGGTTGGGAAGAGAACCTTGGTCTGTGATAAAGGACAGAAGCTTAGACACCTCAGGAGTTAATGAAAAGCTGTATTATCTAAAGGAAAACCTGTAATATCAGAAGAAAGTTTTTTACCTCAGCAATCTTAAAACCTGGACTATTCCTATTATACATATATTCCCTGCCTGTTTAATAAAATCTTTATTCTGTTTTTGAAAGTTAATTTGCCATTTCTCAAGGGTTTAAAAAAACTGGACAGCTCCTTTGTAGAGTTCCTGAGCTGAGAAAAAGCCTAAATTAAATATCTAAACATAGGGTGGGACAGTCAAGTCTTTTATGACAAAGAATATATACATACTACTGTAGGGCAACTCAGTCACTGAGGGGAACTGAAGATTTGGCGAGGAAAATCTGCCAGACAGTTGGGGAGATACAGGGGTTCATCATAGAAGCCCTTGGAGCTCTGGGAGATTTTTAAAACTCCTTTACACTACATAATACAAATTAATTCAGCTAGGTAGCCATGTTGGTCTGAAGTAGTAGAACAAAGTTTGAGTCCGGTGGTACCTTTAAGATCAACAAATTTTTATTCTGGGTATAAGCTTACATGTGCATGCACACTTACTCAGTTTATACCCAGAATAAAACTTTGTTGGTTCCTTTCATCTGTGAACCCCACATTTTAATTACCTTTCCTCAGTTTTTTTCCTCTCCTTCCCCCATTGCATTAGATACATACAGTTTATAAAGTTGCATCCTGAATTATTTATAAAGTTGGTTGGAGTGAGGGTGGGTTTATTTTTTATTTATTTATTTAATTTTCGACTTCTATCGCTCTGACCCCGAAGGGTCTCTGAGCGGTTTACACAATTATTCAACCTAACTAGGGCCACATTATTTGTATGGGAGGTGATAGCCTACCAGCACCCCAGCCGCGGGCTTAGTTGTTGTTCAGTTCCTGGCTCGGCTCGGCTGTTGCTCAGTTCCTGGCAGCTCTTCGGCGCTTCACTTCCTGGCGCCCGGAACAGGTCTTTAATCCGCTCCTCCTTCCGGTCGGCTTCACCCGGTGCTTGGCAACACGCCAGCTGCAGCTCCGGTTCTGTCCCACAGGCTCCACCACGCCGCGTAATAGACATATTACCTTTATCCAGTTTTTCAGGCTTTCAAGATTCAAAGCTGCCTTCATCAGATACAAGTTTTGACTCTGGAAAGCTTATACCTTGAAAATCTTGTTAGTCTTTAAGGTGCTACTGGACTCATATCTAGCTTTTCTGCTGCAGACCAACATGACAGCCCTCTGAAAATTTCCTTTATGCAATGACCCAAAGGATTTCATGTTCATAGGTTTTTTTCTTTCCGTGGTTTGTTAGTCTTTTTTTTTAATTTTTTTTCCCAAAACTACAAATAAGAAAAAGGATGGGAAAGTTACAAACTATGGGAGAAAGTATAGCAAAACTACTAAAACCCCAAAAGGTGAAGGTACTGTACTTGTTACAATATAATAGCTTCTAGTATATATGGTTAAATTGCATCGCCAGTGAATTAATATTTCTTGCTTACATATGTCAAGCCCAGATAATTTGACTTGGCAAGGCTCAATACAAAAGACAAGTTAATAAAAAGATTTAAACAGACTTCAGAGATAATCAGCAACTCACTTTTTATATCTTCTTTCCCTCAATTTATATCCTTCTTTGGGGGCCGCCACCCGTAATTCCAAGTCCAAGTCCTCTCCAGCAAGTGATTCTTTGCCACTTACCTTTTCTTCATCTTCTTCTCTTGCTGGTTCCTTTTGTTGTCACAAAAACTCTTGTGCTTTCATAACAGAGTCAATTTTTTCTTTCTTGTCTTTAAATTTGAAGAGTAGTCCTTTAGGTAAAATCCATTTGTAAGAGATGCTATTCTTTTGAAGATACACCGCCAAGTCTCTGTATTTATTCCTCTTTTTCCATATTTCAAAGGGAATATCTTTTAAGACTTTTATCTCTTTACCATTGATTTTAAGGATAGTTCCACTTGTTCCCTTTAGGATCTGATCCCTCACTTGTCTTCTGGAGAATCTCACCACCACTTCCGCAGGTAGATTATTTTTCTTTATAAATTCTGAATATGACCTATAGATCACATCCATCTCGCTTATAAGGAAATCCGCTTTTAAATCTGCTACCGGCCCCAAAACATCAGCCAAAGTCTGTTTGAGATTCTCCCCTTTAATCTCAGGAATCCCCTGGAATCTCAGAATGTAGCTTGCTTTTTCCATTTGAAGTTGTAAAAGTTGCGCTTCATCAGAGTTCCTCTTTTTTTCCATCTCCTGCATTTGTTTTTTAAGCTTCTTAGTGTTGGCATCCACTTCCTTCAAATTCTCTGCTGTTTGCTCTGTTTTTTTAACATTCTTGTTTAGTTGTTGCTGTTGTGTGGCAAAGTTTTCATTGAGCATCATCATTTGCTCCAGCAGGAGTCGCAATGCTTCTATTAACATCTTTGAAAAGTCTATGGTTGTGTCTGGTGACCGCACTTGCTGGGCTAGCACTTCCTGAAGAAGGCTTGAGTTTCAGAGGCTTATCTTTCTTTGACTTTTTATTCGACATCTTTGAGGATGTTTACATTTGCTCAATTTTGCCAAAAGTCTCTAAAGTCTGCAGACCTCTTGGAAATCTCTTGTAAGTTCCTTACTGTAGTCCCATATCGCTTTTATTTCTGTCCCCCTTAAACAATCATGCTTAAAGTCCATATTGTTTCTGTGTGTGGGGGGTACCCCCTTGCTTAGTTCAAGGGAGACTTTCAGCAGATTTTCTGTTGCTTGTTTCAACCGGACTCACTGTTAATGTCGATCTGGTAGATCTCGCTTTTCATACGCGTATTCCGCTCGCCCTTCACTTGCTTGTCCCGGTGTGCGTCACTTGTCCCGTGGTGGGAACACAGCGGTGAGACCGTTGGGCATTGGGACGCCTCGATGCCCTGGCAATGTGCCGGCGGAGAGGCGACCCTCAGCGCCCCATGACTAGGAGCCCTTCGCAAGGGCCCCCGGGAGACACATATGATTGCGCCCCCTCTCAATCCGCTGGTTCATGGATCGTGTCCTTGGAGCACCCGAGAGACATGTCCGCCATCGTTTCGCCAAAACAAGAAGTCGTGGTTTGTTAGTCTTAATGCATTTTACCACACAAGACTTAAATTGACCTGTACCACAAAAGCAAGTCCCATGTTGGCTAGAATATATGTTGGCTAGAATTTTTCTTTTTCTTTCTATTTGGAGGCCAAAGTATGTGTGATAGCAGAAGACCCATCAAAGGATCTGCAACAGGGAAAGTTGGATGGGGGAAAGGAGTTAGCTCTTTCTCCACACACTGTTTTCCTAGTAAATAGCCCTCCCAGAACTGCTATCAATCATACATGTAAGCAGACCAGTACCAAATGGGTACCTATCTGTTTACCCTGTTGGGCAACCAGGCATCTGAGAGGAGGCAATTTGCATCAGAAAAGTAGTCAAGATGGGGAGAGTTAACCATTCCTCATTCACACCCAAACCCAATCCACCACCACCACCAGCTGCAATTAACACTTAAAAATTCACAGAAGATTTGATCACGAATCATGCAGTAACATCGTTTCACCCACACATTGTACAAGTGAGGTTCATTTGCACTTTTTAAGTGTTGCATGTCAAATGGCCTCATGTTAGTACAATTAATCAGAAACAAAGGTGCAAAGTACACAGAGATTCAGCCTCTAATGTGGCAAGTGTACATTAGAAGCTACCCTGAAGCTCTTGGTATCCTAAGATTTAATAAATACACAGTTGAGAAATAAAACTTTATGTGGACTTTATATGGTATTGGGGAATATCAGAACATAGCATTGTTCTGCCTTTTAAGCAAAAAAGGATTCTAACAAAAAGCAAATGAAACAAGATCCTATTTATGAGAGGAGAGGGACATCAAAGCACTTGACTTAAGGTACCCCTTGAGGGACAGATGAGTTATGAAGCCTGAATCATACGTTTCCAGGAATTTTGTCTTAGTTTTCCAGTGTATACAGGTTTGGAATTCTTATGGCATACAGAAATGAGGAGTTCTCTTGCAAGTTTACAAGATATTAAGGAAGTGTATTAAGGAACAGCTCCCTCCTAAGACCCTGATGGCAGCAGTGCACCCATGCCAACATGGTGCTGGCACAGCACCGATCGGCATCCTTTGCCTGTTCCACACAGGGGGGGAAACTGACAGAAAACATCCACAGTCAGCATAGTGATGGTGATGGCACTAGCATCCCTAGCAATTCTGCCAACGTCCACTGATTATGGAAGAGTATGCCAGTGATATCCCCATGACACATATTGGCACAGCCAACTGCTGGCTTCCAAAGTGGCAATGGCCCCCTAACGTCACATAGATGCTGCTGTTGATCATGCCATAAGCTCAGCAGGTACTTGGGATCGTACTGAGAATGGCACCCTTCCTAGCCAAGAAGGCTACTTGCAGAGAGACTAAAGAGACACAAGAGTAGTAATAAGTACTGACAGGAAAGAGCATGCGACTGCATGTGGTGCTCAGTTATAATCTGCACCCCTCTTTCCAACTGAGGGATATTGCATATGCATGAAGCCCACTGTTACCCATCTCTTGTGGGGAGATGCAATGGAACCATGTCTGCGCTGTCTGCTGAGGCTGCTCCATGGGGCTGTGTTCCCACTAAGCAATGTTCACCATGGGTGTTTCGCCTGCAGAGACGCAGATCCGTGAGGTGGTTTGTAGTGATTCTAGACACACTGTATCCCCACACACAGTGGAGGGGGGGGGTCACCCCAACACAGGATTGTGCTGACAGCATGTTACTGGCATGTCCAGATCTGCCAGTCTCCCTTTTCAACTCTGTAGTTATGTATTGCTAGCCACAGTTGTGGAAGCTAAGTGTTATTGGGACACAACACAGAAGGGATGGAACACAACACACGGGGCACAAGGGGATGGGGGCAATGGTTGTGGCAGTTCCAGGTGGGGGTTGACCTTCCTTCTCTGATTATCTGTGTGCAGTGCCTTGTCCTTGCACCTCATATTAAGGGAGCAGGGTCTTGCCTTTAGCATCTGTGTCCTAGGCAGTGTGGTGTTAGGCAAATGTCACAACGTTAGTTCTCTCCCTTGGCTCTTTGGGTGAAGGCTCTGAAGTGTGCACGGCATAAGCCAGAGTATGATTTATCATATGAATTAAAGGTAAATAGAGGGGAGCTGTGATTCTCCATAATGGGAGCATTAAAAGTGGCTGCAGATTTAGTTAGCATCCTAACCTGTGCCAGCGCTTGGGGGTGGGGAGGGGGAGGGAGGCGGGGAGGGCACTTCTTTTTGTATGGGTTTATATGGGATATGTCAGTGTTTTTTAAAATTATTTTTGAAGGCCAGACTGAAACTGCTGAGTCAGAATCCATGGATCTCTGCCTAATGGTAGTGCTTTCCTCCAGTGCCTTCAGCATGTGGGTCTAACCTGTTAAGCTTTAATCGAATATGGTTCATTCTCCTTACACAGCATAGACGTTTAATTAGCATAGGACCTACATTGCAAGTGTTACAGTTTCTGTTATTTTTTGTCTTTCAGGGATTTGAGCATGAATAACATCAGCGAGTTGCTTCCTGGTGACTTCCATCACTTGCGCTTTCTAGAAGAATTGTAAGTATAACTGAGCATGTAGTATCTTCTGGGTTGAATTATTCCCCCCTCCCAATTTTGGGGCAAGGCTGTGTATGCTAGAGTTAGACAAATGTAAGTATTTTTGCTTAAACTGCCTCCAAATGTTTAGTTCACTCAGGTCTTTCCAGACACTTTCTCTTTAGCCCTCTGTGTTGGTTGATAAAAACCAGTAGTGCTACATTCCATCAAATATAATGGAAGTGAATGGGGTAGACATGCTGTAGGGGAGATAGCTAGAGTAGACGTGTTGCAGGGGATAATAATTTATCATTTTTAAACAGCCAAAAAAATATAAAATGTTTAAAAATAGAACAATGAAATGGTAGGGGATAATTGCAAGGGAATTGATAGTCTTGCTGGTATTGATATTTTTCAGAAAGAAAGTATGCACTTTCCACATGAATAGAATTTGTTACATGCCCAGACTTAGGGTTACCTGAATGATCCCGTTGGCCTTCAGAACCACAAGGTATAGATAGGGACTCCAGGGCAAGTGATGCTCTGTATTCTTGGTGCTTGCAGGGGGCCAATAGTGTGAGGGCTCCTACTGTCCTGGCCCCACTGGTGGACCTCCTGATGGCACCTGGTATTTTTGGCCACTGTGTGACAGAGTGTTGGACTGGATGGGCCATTGGCCTGATCCAACACTGGCTTCTATTATGTTCTTAACCCCTTCACAAGTACTACAGTGGAGAAACACTTCGCCACTAGGATATCAAAGACAAGAAAAAAGCAAATTTTTTGTAGAAGATAATAAAATGTTAGGAAGCAGGAGTTATGTCGCTTTTCACTAATAAGGCCAGCAGCATTGCCCTCTGTGTGCACATAATACTCATACAATGACATTCTAAACAAAACTCACAGTCACAATTGATGAACTTGCTAAGGAAAGAACTTAATTTACACAGTAACAAACGGCCTTCATATGTCACAGCAAACAGATGTTTGTCTGACAGGCATGAACATCGTTTGTAGCCATGTTTTTGTGTGTGTTTTTTTGGCCCCCCAAAGGGGAATTTTTATTTTTTTGCATTTTCTACACACTACAATTATGGGATGGGGGAAAGGATACTAATACCCTAACACTAATACTATGGGTGATGGGTAAATATCTAATACATATATCTACTTGATAGGGGAAGAAATACTACCATTCTAATCTATTTCATCTACTGGATTTGAGGGAAGGGAGAAGTCTAATACAAGTCACGATCTGAATAGTTTAAAAAATCATACTTTTCAACCTAATATTGCACGTTATATCAAGATTTGGTTCAATTATGATAGTGCACATTTAATACCTTAACACAATTACTGCCTTTAGTGCTATTGGTCTTAGTTCTAGAGTCTTTTCTTCTTGCGTTTCTTCATTTTCTGGAGTTTGGCGGCAGCCTCTCCTTTCTCCGATCCAGATGATTCTGATAATGAGGAATTTTGGCTTGTTGAATCCTGTGAATAGGATTCTTCTTCTTCCTCCTCCTCATCTGGTTTTAAATTCTTTTCCTTCTGCTTCTTTTTTGTATTGAACATTTGATCCATAATTTTTTCTGCTTTTGGAACAGAGTCAATTTTATATTTTTTGTCCTGATAATTGAAGCTCAGCCCTTCCGGGAATAACCATCTGTATGGCATTCCCTTTTTTTGTAGAGTGAGAGTAAGCATCCTGTAGTTTCCTCCATTTTCTAACTTCGAAATTGATGTCTTTCAAAAATTTTACATCTTCATTCTTGATTTTTAAGGATTTTCCCATTGTTGACTTTCGCATCAGTTCTCTCGTAGATCGTTTCGTGAATTTTAGATAGGTTTCTCCTGGGAGTTTGTTTTTCTTTATAAAGTCCGGATAAGTCTTATAAGCCACATCCATCTCTTTTATTAAATCTTCTTGTTTGTAATCCATTAATGGGACCGAGGTGGCAGCCAAAAGTTCTTTTAAATCATCTTTCTTCTCTTCGGGGATCCCATGGAAACGTAGAACGTACATGGATCTTTCCAGCTGGAGCTGTATTAGTTGCGTTTTATCAAAGGATCTTTCCTTCTCTGCTTTATCCACTCTTTTGTTAATGCTTTCAGTCTGTTTTTCCATCTTTTTCAACGTTTTCTCAGTTGCTGAGGTTCTTTTATCCATTTGATTCAGTTGTTTTTGGACATTGTCCAGCTTAGTGTTGAGGTTAGTCATCTGATCCATTAGGGGGTGCAGTGCATTTGCTAACAGTGAAGAAAAGTCTGTAGTTACTTCCTGGTTCTGGGAGGGAGTCGTTGGTATGTTATTTCCGGTCACCAGTTTTTTCTCCGGCGCCCTCCGTTCTCTCCCAGCCATAATATCAACAAGAAATAAGTTTTCCAAAACAAGACAAAAGTTGTGCGATTTAGTCCCGCTTTGTATACTTTAGCAGTTTTTGCATTCACTTAACTTCTTATGCATTTATTTTAGCTCACAGTCTTTTTATTTCCCATTTAAAACTATTTTTAAAGTTTACTCAAAGGGGGGGGTGCTTGAGTTCCTCTCCCCCAGCACTTCAAACTTAGGCGCTTCCAATTACTACCAAGGTTCAGTTTGCTTTTTTCACCTGAGCTTTGCTTAACTCACAGTTTGGAACCTTGGAGATCTTTTGGAAGCATTATTAGAAGTTTGATCGTGGTAGCTTGCTCTGACAGTCGTCTCTGGGTGCCATACTGGCTCCGCAGCAATGGTACCTTTCGGGGAAGAAGGTGAGCCTCAATTCCTTGGCCGTCGCCTTGGAAGAGGCTCTCCTCAGCTCCCCAGGCTGGGGGTCTCCTACAGAGACCCTGGAGAGGTCCGGGACGAACTCGGACCCCTCCTGTCAGCCGGGTCTCGGCACGTCTCTGTCAGAGCGAGATGGCACTCGTCCGAGCGGTGAAACGCTTAAACCAGAAGTCGTTTGTAGCCATGTTGAGACACACACTTCACTCCTCTCTGCCTCCTCCCGTAACATGCAAAATGTGATTGAAGGCTTTTGAGTTCAGGAAACCTTGAATCAAGCTACAGTTCCTTACGATGTCCAGTTGCTGGTGCCTGAGCAAATTAGTACCCCCTTTTCAGAAACCAGGAGGTTAAATTAGGATTAACCTGAGATTTAGAATTCCTGGATCGAATCATATAAACCCCTTCAGTCATCAGAAGAGGCTCTGCTTGCAGTAGAGGCAGGAAGGGCGATTTCTCTCACTTCCTCTTCCCCACTGAAACTGCACATCTTTTTGTCCACCCATTTGGGAACAGCTGGCTCCATGATAGGAAGATCCTTGGCTTGAAACCTCCCAACAGTGTGTGATTGGACTGAGCCCCACAATAGCCAAATTGTTGTGGTGTCCTCAGGTCCAACAAGATTGGGGGTCCCTGATGTACAGTAATGATGCAAGGCCTAAGGCAGAGGGTGAGGTTTTCTCAGCCCTCTAATCCTTGTCTGTGAAAATACTAGGAACTGAACCCAAGGCCTTCTGTGTGCAAAGTCTACCACTGTATTATCTCTACCTCTACACAATACTGCTTTGGAAAGAAAAAAATTATCACAAAAAGAACTCAAGGATAAATGATATGTAGCTATATTGGACCCACAAGATGAAGGATCAGATAGCTAACTGATATTACAGGATGTCAGGTGACTTTTATTGCTCTGAATTCTCAATTTAAAAATTGCATGCTTTTGATGTGTTTGCTTCTGGAAGTGTACCTGATCAAACAAACAAAAAACTTGAATAGAATTTGTTACATGCCCAGACTTAGGGTTTCCTGAATGATCCTGTTGGGCTTCAGAACAAAGAAGTTCACATAAGGTTGTGTTAAGATAGACTTACCTCTGGTTCTTTAGGCTCTTTGCTTTTTTAAGGAAGCACGTGATATTTTTAAACAATTTGATCCAAAAAGGAACCATTTCACCTGCTCTGTGAACCAAATCATATTCTTATGTTTTCTGCCATGGAGACTAATATTACCATCAAAGAAACATACCTGTTAGAAGTGTCTGCCAGGAACTGTCATGCATATGTTCTCAACAGATGATGGCACCACCAAAATAAGACAGTAAAATTTTCAGACAGACACATTTGTCTTCGCTTCACCAGCAGCGTTACTTTATGCACATGTGTGAACATTACTTGATTTCTCATCACTTGATGAATGATACATGAAACAGGAACTGATGCCGTTGAAAGGTACTGTGTGAGGGAAGTGATATGTATGTCCTGTTGGATTCTGTGATGTTTGCTCTCTCATAGCTGTTTCATATCCGCCAACCATCAGCCTGGTGCTGGAAGCTGACTCTGTCCCTTTCAAAAGAATCCAAGGAAATCCTAAGGTTCTGCTTGGAGAAATATATTGTGAAATAGACCTTGGTCAGATTTCTGGCAGGATGCTTAATTGGAGTTGGAGGAAAAGTGCTCCCTTCCAAAGATTCCTTACCAAAAGGGGGAAGAGCCCCAAACACTTTATAGTATTCCGGATTGAAGGTGAAATAAGGTTCCGGGGATGCATGTCCCGAGGTTAGAAGCTCATAGAGCTTATTTAGTGAACAGTAACCTCCCCTCCCCCCAACCCCACCCCCAGAAGGTGATGACTAGATTCACAACAGGAAAATTGAATCCAAACATACAGTGCAGTCCTAAGCAGAGGTATATCCTTTAAGTCCACTGAAGTCAGTGGACTTAAAAGGGTGTAACTCTGCATAAGACTGCACTGTTAGGTTGCACCATTGAATAAAATGTTAGGTTGCACCATTGAATAAAATGGGACTTACTTCCAAGCAGACCCACCTAGGATTGCTCCCTTAGCCATTTTCCCAACACCCTTGCCTCCTAATTAGACACGCCATTACATAAACCCATGGAATTTATCTCATTAGATTAATCTACGTAGAAGTGTCTGGTGGTATAAGTAATTTCTTCCACAGTAACAATGGACAAGAATAATCCTGGAGTGTTATAATCTCTGGCAAATGGTCATTCAGTCTTAGAGTTTGGAATATTGTGACATGTACGTAGTTTTGTAGTTGTTTGTAAATCTTTCTTGCTAACATAAGTAGTTCCATGATGACCAAATGTCTGTTGCATAGTATGATAATGTCATTTTGAACTCCTTCCCTATATCCTGCCATATCCTATACCAGTCTGGTGTGGGTTTGATTCCCCACTCCTCCACATGCAACTACTGGTGTGACCTAGGGTCAGTTACAAGTTCTCTTAGAGCTGTTTTCTCATGGGCAGTTCTCAAAAGAGTTCTCTCAGCCCCACCTACCACACAGGGTGTCTTTTGTGGGGAGGGAAAGGAAAGGGAGATTGTAAGCCGCTCTGAGACTCCTTCGGGTAGTGAAGGGCAGGGTATAAATCCAATCTCCTCCTCCTCTTCCTCCTCCTCCTCCTCCTCCTCCTCCTCTTCTTCTTCTCCTGGCCAGGTCTGACATAAATGTCACCTTGTCAGGCCGGGCCATGTGTGCCATAAACGTAATGCCAGGTACTGGACAACAGCTTGTAGCTTCGAGTTGGTGTATCCTCACTGCAAGACCCCAAGGACTGGGAAGGGGTGTAGGGGAAAACCCACATGGACGGACTGGAGAGCCAGTGGTGCAGCACTGGGCAGATTTCTCCCATGCTGCTTGACTGCTGCAGACGAGGTTGTTCTGCCACGCTGAAGCCACAACCGGAGTGGCTCTGCCCACGCCTCCCTGAGCAGTCTCCTGTTCCCTCCCTTGCACTAGTTGCTAAGGGGCCACATAAGAGCCCTGGATGGGTTGATTCTGGCCCCCGGGCCTTATGTTTGACACACCTGGCCTATACGATCTCTGACCATTTCTGTGCAAAGTAACTTTAATAGAAGTTTCTGAAATACTGCACTGTTGTACATAGGCAAGTGAAAATTATGCTGAAAAGGAAGGGAGAAATTGATAATGAAAATTTCCCTTTTCCCCTTCCTTTTCAGCATAATTTTCATTTGGTCCTATATAGATTAATATTAGTATTGCAATAGTTGACCTTGCGTGCAAAGCTGGTCCTCTTCAGTTGCTGCCAGCTGCCAGCTTGTGAAGACTTTTTTGTCCAATGATTCCTCCTTCCTGCCCTTGGTGGCCCTGATGAGGACAGAAAGAATATAAATTATATAAATAAATAAATAAATAAATATCTAACCTGCCAGAAAAGATCTGCCTCTCTTGGTCTGGGTGCCCTTGTCGTCAGAGGTGAGGTGGGTGGCGACTAGAGACAGGGTATTTTCTGAGGTGGCTTGGAATACCCTCTCCCTTGAGATTGGTCTTGCACGTACTTTACTGTTTTTTAGGCACCAGGCCAAGACACATCTTTTTACTCTTTTAATTAGTGTTTTATTTTAACCAGCTTTTAAAATGGTCGGCTTCTGGCCTGAGGTCTGTTTTGTGGATAGTTTTTGTGCTGTTTATATCTAATGACTTGTTTTTCATTGCTTGTTTTTTATGGCTTGCTGTTTTATATTTATACCTTATTTTAATTTTAAGACACCTCAAGCAGGACTCTGAAGAGGTAAGAGTTGTCAGCTCCAGCTTGGGAAATACCTGGAGATTTTGGGGGTGGAGCCTGAGAAGGGTGGGGTTGGGGGGGAAGGGAGGGACTTCAGTGGGGTGTGATGCCACAGAGTCCACCTGGAGCCGTTGTCTCCAGGTGAACTGATCTCTGTCACTTGGAGATGACTCGTAATAGCAGGAGATCTCCAGCTACCACCTGGAGGTTGGCAACCCTATGGGTGGCACCGAAAAATTCAATAAGGCTGAGAAGATGTGTGAGTTGAGGAATGTCTTCCCGACTCCAATTTCTTTCCCCAATAAAATTTTTCCCATGGAGCACAGGGAGGGAGAAGTAAAAAAAAATATTCCTCTCCTGCTGCCATCCGTAGTAGACTGCTCAGGTTAAAGGCTAGATTAGTAACTTCCTGCTTGCTCTACCACTGATACTGAACCAGGTTGCTTACTAATGTATATGCAAACCTGTTTCTACTTGGATATTATTCTCTATCTTGGCTTAATTTAAGCAGTGCTCTTTGCAGGGACATCCATATGACGTCATTCGCTATTCACTCTGTTTTCGATTTCTTTGCTCTGATTTTTTCCAAACCTGGCTTGATATGATCCTTTTGGAAAGACTGTAGTCAAAGTGCCCCTGGACATCATGCGGATAGGAAGGTGTGCATTTTTTTTAGGCTTTAACCACAGAGGTACCACTTTCCTTATCTCAGGCCCCATGATGGTCATTTCTCAAAGCGATCCCGCTAGAGGACTTTTGTTTCGTAATAGCTATAGTACCTTGACCTGAACAGCCGGGCCTGATCTTGTCAGATCTCGGAAGCTAAGCAGGCTTAGCTGTGGTTAGTATTTGAATGGGAGTCCACCAAGGAATACCAGGGTTACTACGCAGAGTCAGGCAATGGCAAATCACCTCTGAACGTCTCTTGCCTTGAAAACCCTACAGGGTTTTTGATAGCAAAAAACAAAGAAGCTACATTGCTATAATGTTATCATGATCTATTGCAAAAAGTACTGGTTCCCAGCTTTCATTTTTTTTACATTTAAGTCTATAGCTCTTGTGGTTGTAGAATTGTAATGAGAAAGGTACGGGCTGCACATTTCTCCTTAAAACTCTACAAACTCCTTAAAACATTACAGTTTGGTGTAGTGGTTAAGAGTGGTGGACTCTAATCTAGAGAACTGGGTTTGATTCCCCACTCCTCCACATGCAGCTGCTGGGTGACCTTGGGTCAGTCAAAAGTTCTTTCAGAGTTGTTCTCTCAAGAGCAGTTCTTTCAGAGCTCTCTCAGCCCCACCTACCTCTCAGGGTGTCTGTTGTGGGGAGAGGAAGGGAAGGAGATTGTAAGTCACTCTGAGACTCCAGGTGAAGGGCGGGGTATAAATTCAAGTCTTCTTCAAAAAAGGGTAGAGACTTACTTTAAAAAAATGAAAACTAGGAATTAGTACATTGTTGCAATAGATTGCTGTAACACAGGGTTCCCCGACATGGCACCCATAGGTACCATGGCACCTGCTGGTACTTCCCGTGGTACCCGCTGACCGTTCCAGAAAGTGGGTGGGGCCACTGTAAGGCAATGCTTGTTATTGGGGGCCTTTATTCAAATGAAAGGGTTTTCTGTGGCTGCAATAACAGTCAGCCACTGGAGGATTAGGAGGGCAGCACCGAGACTTTCCTTAGTCATTGTGTGATTGCATGTCTCCTTCAAGCTTTCCTTCTTCCCTGGAGGTCTGAGGAGGGAGATTTTCCATTTGGCTCCACCTCTTGCAGCAGCCATATTTTGTTTGGCTCCGCATCCCGTAGCAGCCATTTTAGGGTCTCTCAAAATTCCAAAGGTGCCCACAGTGTGGGCACCCCCGCGTAACGTTATGATGCTATGCTGATATAGCTGTTGCTTTAAAAAAGATCCTAAGAAAAGCCCTCTGGTTAATGAAGGGGGAAATTGCAGACATGGCAGGGATGATGCAAGTGCGGATGCTCCTTTGCTGCTGTGAATGTCTCTGTATTCACAGCAGAAAAAGCAACACGGAGAATTGTTGCCATGTGGAAGCAGCCCAGTGAACTTGCATGGGTCTCCTAGATCCGCCTTCATCGTTTTAACCAATACACTAACCAGGCTCTTGACACTGTTATCAATTTTGTGGCTGTGTGTAAGGGTGCAATTGTGCAACGTCATTTACTTTAAAAAATCAAATCCTCCGTTGTAGGTAGGGGAAGCACCTGTGATGGGAAATAAACAAAAATGGTAACATGCAATGGGACTACTGTCCATCAAGATGCACCTCATGGCTGAAGCAGCCTCCCATTAGAAACAATGTCCCCTTCAATGCAACAGAAACCAGTCAAATTAAGAAATTACAAAAGAGCATACTCCCAAAGAACAATAAGCCAAACCTAGCTGGTAGTTGGTCCCCGGCAAGGATGGCAGGTTGTAGAGTGCTCATGTACATTGAACAAATGATGCCATGCTGTTTATGAGAACTAACTGTGTGAGCAATTGTCCTTAAATCCTAGAAAAGGAGAGCTATTAAAATTGTAAACTTGCACCTATATATATATATATATTTGTGTGCATAAAGCAGTCATGTGTTGCATAAGGAAAGGAGGATTAGTGTTTTCTAGGTGTGTTCGTAAATATTATCTTTGTTATGGTTCTAAAAGTTGTGCAGTTACTTATGAAGTTGAACATCAGAGTCCAACAGCAGCCAAGCCAATTTCTCTGGGAGGCTTTAGGGCATGAACACAAGACCCCTTTCCTGTTGTTTGTCCCAGCATTCGTTATTCAGAGGTATATTGCTTCTGAACAGGGGAATTCCATCTAGCAATTGTGGCTGTTTTTGACAAATCTATGCTCCATTAATTTTTCTAAACATTAGACCCAATTTATGTATTCTATTTGAAGTGCTTTTCAGCCTCCTTCAGCAGTTGCAGTGAACACTTGGAAAAGAGAAACGGACTTCTAAATACATGAATGTAAACTTTCCAAAATAGTATGATGGACACTGACTTACAAACACATTTCACAGTTGCACAGTTACTTTGGGTCTTACCTTAAAAGCTGTTGTTTGCCCCACTGAGATTTTGATTGCAAAGCCAAGAACAATCTCTGTGGCTAGTCTGAATAATGAAGAAACACATAGTCGGGTTCATGTTGACTCTAACAGAACAATCCTGTGCAGAGTTGGTCCAGTCTAAGCCCATGAAAATCAATGGGCTTATACTGGAGTAACTGCATAGTATTGTCTAATTTGTTTATTTAAGCATTTATACCCCCCTTCCCCCCCCCACATTTAGGAGTCATACAAAAATACCACCTAAACAGGGATATATCGATCTTTGTTCCTGAGCTGATCCCTCCTTCTGCTCACAAAACTATGTCTGATCCATAAGTATACCAAGATGCTTTGCTCCGGGTCATCATTATATTTCCTTAGAGAAGGCACTGCTGGATTTTCACATATTGGCACAAATGAACATCTTAAACTATTGCCTCTTCTATTTATTACAGGCGCTTGTCTGGAAATCAGCTCTCTATGATCCCAGGAGAAGCATTTTCCGGCCTCTACAATTTAAAGATTCTGTAAGTAAAAATTTTTTACAGTATGCTGGCATTATGCTATTATAATTACTATGTGAAAGCTGTATTTGATGCCATCATTTTTTTCCCTTATTCAAAGGCCTACAGGTGTTTTTGTCATTTGATTTACATGATTTTATCTCTCTTACTATCAGCTTATGTCAGGATTCACTTAACAGACATTCATAAATGTGGAGTGTTTTCACATATTCCTAGTATGTACTAGTACTCATGTAGCTGCCACTTTTCGAAGTCATGCTGTTGGAGAATTCCATGAAGAATGTTCATTGCAGTTAAATAAACCCCAAACCCTGAAGTATCACTGGAATTATATGGTTTCCAGTGTGGCCAGTTTCATCCAGTACTTGAATAATACTCTGCTGATTAGCTCATAATTTAGAAAATTTCTATGCCATCTCTCTAGAGAAGTTGGGGCAATTTATGACTATTTCAATTGCTCAGCATATTCCTTCCCTACAAGCTCTCCCTTAAGTCTTACCTAATTTTTACCTAGTGCTAGGTAGCTGCGAAAGTGAAACCTACCCAGATACCACTTGTAGGGGAACAGGGACGCTGGAGCAGTTGTAAGGGAGCATGGACATGCAGATCTATTTGTGAAAATGTGAAGTGGTAGTCTTCACATAGTTTCCAATTTTGGTTCCAGTTCAGTTCAGTGAATGATAATGACTCCTGACTTTCGTGCACTTACAGAAGTGGAGTGCATGGGTGGAAAACAGTGGTAAGGGAACTAAACAGGTTCGTGTTTGGATAAGTGTTGGTGTGTGATTCCCAGTTGTGTAACTGCTAGTCAGTATTACTCCAAAAGCAATACAGTGGCATTGGCCTTATAGTACCCTGTTTTCTCCCTGATATGACTCCATCTCTGCTACTTGCCTCAAACTGAGGACTCTGTAGTAAGCATTTCCAGTGCTGGTTGACTGCACTGGAGAATTCTTCCTCTGACCATCTATGGTTATCTTCAGAGCAAATATACTGCTAGATAGCAAGATGGATTTTTAAAACTTTTTTCGTTGTTTAATTATGCATTTGCATCAGATTTGTTGTTGTTGTTCAGTCGCACAGTCGAGTCCGACTCTTCGCGACCCCATGGACCACATCACGCCAGGGCCTCCGATACCCCACAGGAACTCCAGCAATAATAAAACTGGTTCTAGCTAGCATTCTGGTCCAGCATAGCATCTGTTTAGGTGCTCACTTCTTCATCTTTGCTCTTTCCAAGGAGATACTTTACAATCCCTTTTCTGCTGCAATAAACATTTTAGTCCTGAGGGCATGCTTGGAACTAACCACAACATGAAATTGCCATAGCCGGCAAAGTTTATATGAAGCAAACAGGTAGTAACCTGCTCCTGGGATTAGAGAGTGCTGCACTGTTTACTAGGCCTTCTAAAGAATCCTGCCCTAAATCCCTGGGTTTAGAGATGAGTCGCTGCTTTATCCATAGTCTGCATTAGGCACTAAATCAAAGAAACCAAGAAAACCACAGCAAACCCACCCTGTTTCAACAAGGGCAACTCTATGCTTTGGGAACTCATGGCCTTTGAAAGCCTCTTTTTATCAGTTTACATTGGAGCTCTTCCCAGTGAAAGAACTTAAAAAGTAAGAAGTATATAGGCTTTGTTGAAACTAAAACAGCACCTCCTCCAGGTAATGACAGTAGTAGCAAAAGATGCAGGGCAATTGTGCGAAGAACACTCACAATCGTCTCTTGAGGCTAAAGTCATACCGCACACAGGAGCTTTTTTGACTGCAGGGGAAGAGAGATTTACAGAGGACAACATCCAGTGCATCTCACCTTGAGATGTAAAGAGAAAGAAAGAAGAGGGATCTTAGTTCTATGAACAAAACAAACAACCATAAACCAGCCCTGAAACGTCAGACTTTTACTATAGCTTGTTACCATATTTGCAAACATATTAGGGGCTTTAGACAGTTTTTGCATTTGAAGCGAAAAATAAAAATTGTTCCCTGTTGTGGAGAACTGGAACATGTTTTCAAAAAGAGATAATGTAGAACCCTCTCCTGAAATCTGCTGCCTGAAGCAAACTTTTCACACTACTTCATGGTAAGACTGATCCTATTTGCAGAGGTGTGTTAGGCTTGCAGTTGCACTTACAAACTTCTTTTAGGCTGTGGCCATACACACTAAATAACCCACTTTCAATGCACTTTCCAGCTGGATTTTGCCAGCAGTTTAAAAGTGCATTGAAAGTGGATTATTTCGAGGCTCGCTACAATGACCCGGGGGGAGCTCTGTGAGTGAACTTGTTGGAGGGCAGATAAGTACAGCTGCAGAGTCTTCGATCCTTCCTCTGTTTCTGGGGGAACACTTGCTACAACCTTTTGCTTGTTTCACTATTTATTGGAGCTGCAGCAACAGACAGGCAGGGGAGGCGTGTGCTGAGGAGGCCATAGGGCACAGAGGCTAATCTTTCTTGGGACTTGTTAGAACGAGGCTTGAAAAGCACCAAGCAGGGGTTGCAGGAAGACTCTTGCTTTCATCAAAACCAAAATGCTTCAAGCAAGGAATGCAAATTAAACATCACTCTCAGATGCAGACTGTCTCTCCTGATCCATTCCACTTCTAACAGCACACAACGTCTAGCTCAGCTGTCCCTGGGTAGTCTTTGAATGCCTTTGAATGCCTTTCTTCCACCTGTTGCTCAGGCATTAAACTATGGCCCTGGTCACACGGGAGTTTTTGGCCCGGAAGAGGGACGGATCAGGGGCGCAGCAAACGGGTGTGATCACACCGTAATCCGTCCCCGATCCAGCCCTTCAGGCCGAAAATGCGCTGAAAAAAAGAACCAGCAAAAGAGGAGGACTTACCTGAAATGCCGCAGCAAGCCTGTCTTCTGGAGCATTCGAGGCTCCCAGCTGAACTGCGCATACACACATATGCGCAGCTGGCTGCCTCGCGCTCCCTTCCGTGGCTTTCTCCACGGCATCTGATCGTGCCGGGGAGCAACTGCATGGCGGCTCACGGGATCCATCTGATCCCGCCGCCGTGTTTTTCTTTTGGTGTGGCTTTAAAAAGCCGCACTTTGGCCGCATCAATTTCCCCCCGTGTGGCAGGGGCCTATGTAAGGCTTAATTTGAGCCAGGAGATATTGTAAGACACAGACACAGAATGTGTTTTGAATAGCCAGAGCTCAGTTTTGGAACATGTGCTTTCTTTTAGCAGAGAGATGCTAGGGCTCCAAAGTACCTAGGAGTATTGGCATCTGTAGGTAAAGAAGTAGACATGACAGCTTATTCTTGAATAAGCCTGGTAGTCTTTGAGTTGGTACAGTCTCTTTTTTGTTTTTGTGACATCGGACTCATACCGCTACTCCGCTGGAATTTATAGCCATCTTCCCTAGAAGTCCAGCTCCTTAATCTTGTGCAAGGAAAGGCTGCAGTTACTTGGCGGGCCAGGCAAAGGCACTCTTCTGTATTTAGATGCCTTGTTTCTTTTTTATTGCCTCAAATATTTCAAAACACATTTCAAGACTGAAAGCAGATTAAAGGGTTGCATCTAAATAAAGTTTGTAAATAATGGCAATAATAAATAATAATATTTAAGCATATGCAGAATACATTTTCCTTGACACTGAGATACTACAGCCCGCTGCTATCACACTTGATCTTCAGAGACAGGCCTTTGGGGTCAGAGAAACTGACATCCAGGTAGGTTTCTGGGTTCTAGGCAACTGAAAACTCAGGTTTTTTCCCCCAAAAGTATCAGAACTGATTTTTATTAGGGAGACTATTGACTAGTTGTTTATTGACAATAGTTGCTAAGTAGCATTTATTATAGCCCTGTTCACACGAGACGTTTTGGGCCAGGAGAGGAACGGATCGGGGCCGCAGCAAACGGGCGCGATCCCACAGCAACATCTGGGAATCGTGCTGCGCCTGTTCCCAATCCGCCCCTCCCGGCCAAACCCCGCAGCAAAAAAGAACCACCTACCTAGGTGGTTCTTTCCGAAAGGCCGCATCACTGCCGGCCGTGGGATTGCCGGCGCGTCTTTCCGCCGGCGCATCCCTGGCCCCCGGCCGTACTGCGCATGCTCGAGCATGTGCAGTTCGGCAGCCTCCCCCTCCCAATCGTCTCTTCCTCCCCGGCATCTGATCGTGCCGGGGAGCAACAGCGCTGTGGCTCAGTGGATTGTGGGATCCCGCCGTGGCGTCTCTTTTTTGGTGCGGCTTTTAAAAGCCGCACTTTGGCCAGTGTTTTCCCTGCCGTGTGGCATGGGCCTATGATTGCTAAATTTGCTAAGTCTGCAACCATTAGGTAATATAAGTTAAATTTACCCTTTTTTGAATAGACCTAGAAGTTTCTGAAATAAATTGAGCTAAGGTGCAAGGAGATCATTGTATTCCAGGAAAAGGTGGCTGCACAGAATGTTCATTGGCTGGCCCTTGTGCCACTCATAATATCACTTAATCCCCCCACCCACCCACTGCAATATTTCAAATGTTTAAAAAAAAAACTGGAGTAGCTCTTTCAAATAGGGTACAAAATAAGGGTTTAAATTAATGAACATCCCAGACATCTGAGGGGGGGGGGGATTAAAAGCATAAAGTATGGGAAAGTGGTGAAAAGCCATGTTAGAGTCCAGAAATGGATATGTGGGTCAGGAGAGGAGCAAGGACAGGCAGTGTCAGTGCTTCACCCATAGCATAAAAACTCACACCTACTCCTGGGAGGAGTGTGTCTGTTCTCACCCTTATGTTGTATACCCCCCAGAAGCTTAGCTAGGCATTGGTCACTGTCTGTTTAAATAGCAAGGGTATTTTGCAAGATTTCTGTAAGAGTTGCCATGCTATGTGAAAGCATCTGCCATTAGAGTATTCCTGAGATCTAAATTCAAGTGGCCCAATGACTTGAGTGTGGTTTCTTTGTACCCCACTGTCTCTTTTCATAATGATATTGAGTTGACTGTATCCATGTGGCAAAGTGCTCAAACTAGTTGATTTGTCACATTGCAATAATTCATCCACGGCCAGTGCAATCCCATGCAGAATTACACTCTTCTAAGCCAGTTGCCTTAAATCTCTGTTTAGGATCATACTCTGTGTCATATCAGCAAATCTATTTATCTCCACAATTTCGATGTGCCAGTTCAGTCATGTGAAGAAGCCTATGTCCCCTGTGCAACTTGGTTCTGTATTAGGGCTGCCAAATCCCCCCGGGGGGTGGATTTCCCCCTGCTTTGGAGGCCCGATTTCCACCGCCGCGGAATCGGGCCCCGGGGGAAATCCCACCCCGGCGTGCACGTCAGCCGGATGTGACGTGCTGATGCCGGGCACGCTGGAGGCGGGGCCACAGCCATTTGAGAGGAAAACATAGAGTTTTCGCACTGAGGACGCCGAACGGGAGCCCCCCACCGCCAGGTAAAAACAATTTGGCTACCTTATTCTGTATTGTTGTGTCCGCTGACCACCACCAGAGGCCAGCGCACACTCCTGAGCTTCAGTCCGGCACAACAATAGGGACTAGGATCCTAGTCCCTCCACTGGGGGAACCAATGGGACCGTGGCGGGAGATTCAAACCCGCCAATGGGACCCAGGGGTGTGTCCCCTGGTTGTGTATATAGTTGGCCTGCCGGCCGTTTGTCCCCTGTCCTTGTTGTGTACCAATAAAGCGTGCTATGCACTACGTCGTTGTTTGTCGTTCGTCTACGCGGCAACCCACTACACAATATGTATACATTTAAATTTCACTGTGAAGCCATTCCAATCTGAAGCATCTACAATATTTCAGTGGGAATAAGCAGAGAAGAACTGGCACAATAGCAAGAACCCACTCAACAGACAAGCAATGGCTGATAATTCTTTATGTGTAAATGGTTTACTAACAATGGAGTTGCAGCAGCATCTCTGATTGTCACCAGGACGAGCAGAGGACACGGTTCTGGCAGCATGGCTGAGTTAGAGAGGTGCAGCATCCCTGGGCATAGGATGAGAATGTTTTTATTATTAGACTGAGCACGCAAGGAGTCATGGAGATAGGATTCATGAAGTGTCAGTCAATTAGGTGGGTGAGGCTGCTTAGATGTGGAGGCTGTGTGGGAAAGCAGTCCTCTGATTAAATGAATAGCTTTCCCCAGAAGGCAGGGGAAGGCATTTGAATCGATGCTGTGTCTTTAAATCCCTCCCTGGAGTGGCGGGCAAGGAGCCCTTGATCTATATACTTCGCTCCCTTTCATCTTGCGCAGTCATTAAAACCAAAGCAACTGAATGAATGCACTGAATCATTCTCAGGGCAAAGTAGATCAGCTCCAGAGTCCTGCCCCACCTCTGTTACACACAAACAAGAACACATGTTCTAAAGTTTAGTTCACGAGCATACCTCTTACTAGATGCTGTACTTGTATGACAGACAGTAAAGACACTACCGTCTGTCAGGGAGAGATGAGCTTAGTATCTGGCAAGATGGAGGAGTTAACTCTGTGGTTTGCCAGGGAAGGAAGAAAGTGGAGTCCAGGAATGTTAATGCCAGATATTTAAAAATCCCCAGCTATTCCCTTAATCACAGGAATACTTTCCCACGCAGCCCTCACATCTGAAGCAACCTTGTCTGCCTAATCAACTCAGGCCCCTTATTTGGGGACCTGCCAAAATAGGAAGCAGAGGAGCTCCAAAATCCTGCCCAAAGAATAAGAAGCTGTTTTCATCTCTAGCAAAGAGCTACCTTTGAATCTGGAGCAAAAAGTCCACAGCGGTCTGCTTTCCCTCCTTCGTGGAAACCTTCGTGTTGCAGCAATGCTGACATTTATGGGGTGCAGCCAAGAACCTACAGGGCTTTGCTTTCATTCCTGGTTATACCAGACTCTCCAAGCTGAGTGTCCTGCCATGGAAAAAATTCTATGGGGGAACTCCTAATGTAGCCAGTGTCAACAGGTAGGCATAGATTCTGTTTCAGTTTGAGCTTCGACAAGAGTTCCTCGGCTTGAATCTCTGCCTGCAGCAGGATGGCTGAGAGTCAAAGGAAAGAGGTGTTTAAAACCTCATCAAAACAAAATATGTTGTCTAATAATAGCCTTGCTGGTCTGGTGAGAGAAGGAAAAATGTGCCTTGTTCTTCCAGGCTGCTTATACTGGAATCAACAGTGGAAGGGCTCCCCCCCTCCTCCCACTATCTCGATATCATCATCACATAGAAGAAGAAGAATAGGTTTTATACCCCACTTTTCTCTACCTTAGGTAAAGGTAAAGGTTACCATTACTCGAAAGCCAGTTGAATCCGACTCTAGAGTTGCGATGCTCATCTCCGTTTCGAAGCCGAAGAGCCAGCGCTGTCCGAAGATGTTTCCGTGGTCATGTGGCCAGCATGACTAAACGCCAAGGCACACAGAACGCTGTTACCTTCCCACCAAAGTGGTACCTATTTATCTTCTGTAACACTTGCCAACCAAGTGTCTTTTGGAAAAACATGGTGATTTGGGAATATTTATTGTGGTTTAGTTTAGAAAAAGTTCTTCAGGGACTTCAGAATTCCCATTTTGAGTTCTCCTAAACTGGCTCAAGTGGTTAAGATGCTGAACTGCAGGCTGTGGAAGGTCAGTAGTTCAGCAGTTCGAGACCCGAGTGTGCCGCATGACGGAGCGAGCTCCTGTCTCCAGCCACAGCTCCTGCCAACCTAGCAGTTCGAAAGCAAGAAATTGCAAGTAGATAAATAGGTACCACTTCGGTGGGAAGGTAACAGTGTTCCGTGCGCCTTGGTGTTTAGTCACGCCGGCCACGTGACCACGGAAATGTCTTCAGACAGTGCTGGCTCTTTGGCTTTGAAACGGAGATGAGCACCACAACCCTAGAGTCGGACTCGGCTGGCTTTCGAGCAAGGGAACTTTTACCTTTACTTTACTAAAACTCACTATGTTGCCTGTTCTAACATTGCTTGGCTCCTCTGTAAGGTTTAGCACTGTCTGTGGCAAACAGCAGGGGCCGTGTTGCCTCTGGTTGCAGAGATCCGCTATAACATCAGAGCACACCTGCAAGTGGCATCAAATGAGTGTGTCTCAGTTGCGAGCTCTCTTAGTGTTGCCAACAACTAGTCTGTGACAGGTGTTTTGTGTACCAACTGTAGCCCTCTATGGTCCTTTTTGGCACAGATCCAGGACTTTTATCTGACAAAGGGAGCTTTGACTCTGGAAAGCTTATAACCTCAAAATCTTGTTGGTCTCTCAGGATTCTTCACTATGGAATTATGGCTGTCAAACCGGTTATCTAGCAAAGAGTTTTATTTCCTTTGACATGCTTTTGATTCTACCATTTTTCATCAAGGCCAGGGTCTTCTACAGCAGCTAGGCAGAGCCCAGGACAATGAACCTAAAGCTGCAGTAGGGTGAAGGGGTACTCTAAAGGTTGCAGCCAGGGAGTCAGAAGTCAAGAGGAGATCGGATTGAGAGCTGGGAGAAACTCAGAAATCAGATGCCAGGTGTTCAGGAGCAGAGACTTTGCCGAACCACATACCAGGAGTCAGTCATGAGGAAGCAAGGTCTAGTAGGCAGGAGAGCAGCAGAGACCAACAGAACAGCAGTGAGGAATGTGATTAGACAAGGACTCCCTAGGTTCCCTGGGGCTTTATAGCTCATTCCCAATCAGGAAACCAATGGCTGAATTTGTGGGTGGGGTCTCTTGGAGATTCAGATAGCCCCTGAAGCATATGAAGCAGCTGAGCTCCCATTCCCAGGATTGCTAATTAAAGCCCGCACAGCTGGAGAGAGAGAGAGAGAGAGAGAATGTGTGAGTGAGTGCATGCGTGAGTGCATGCGTGAGCAGAGATGTGAGAGTGCTGTTGGTGCAATGGTGTTTTACCATAGAATTTTACCATGGAGTTTCTGGTGATTCCTAAAGAGGTGTGATATCCCTTCAACCTGGAAGTGACAACGCCATCATGTCAACAGCTGTTTTTCACTTTATTTATTTATTTTTTTGCTGCCAGCCTCTGGAGCCGTGGTGGCTAACAAAAGCTGGGGGTCTGCAAATGGCAGGCCTAATCTTATGACCAGTACCCATTTGTGCTGGTTCATGTGGGGACGAATGACACAGCCACAAATACCATCATGAAAATTAAAGAGGACTGTGAAGCTCTTCGAAGGCAGTTGAAGGCATTGGGAGCATAGGTGGTATTCTGTTCTATCCTTCCAGTCACAGGAAGAGGAGTGCGAAGAGAACAGACCATACTCGAGGTGAATCGTTGGCTGAGATGGTGGTGCCGGCAGAAGCGCTTTGGGTTCTGGGACCACGGGATAAGTTTTCTTAGAGAAGGCCTTCTAGCACATGATGGGCTTCACCTCTCAAGGTCAGGGAAGAAAACGTTTGGAAAGAACCTGGAGAACTTAATCAGGATAACTTTAAACTGAAGCTGCAAGGGAAAGGGGGTAATCAACATGGGGACTTCAATGAAGAAGAGAAAACAGTGGGGGCCCACCTGGGTAGGACAGGTCAAACAAAGGTACAAGGCTACAAGTGCCTATATACCAATGTCCGTAGTATGGGTAATAAGAAGGAAGAGCTTGAGATTCTCTTGCAAACAGAGGGCTATGATATAATAGGAATCACTGAGACTTGGTGGGATTATTCTCATGACTGGGATGTGGCAATGGATGGGTATGAGTTGTTCAAAAAAACCCAGGAAGGGTAGAAGAGGAGGTGGAGTGGGGCTGTATGTGAAGAGAGAGCCAGAATGTCAGGAAGTTCTGGAGAATGTGGTTGACAGCCCCATGGAAAGTATATGGGTGGGAATAAGGGGAGGTAGGACAAAGGGTATTGTTGGAGTCTGCTACAGACCGCCTGACCAGGGACAGGAAATGGATGCTGCCCTCCTTGAACAGATTGGTAGAGTATCCAGACATCAGAACCTTATAATTATGGGAGACCTCACCTTCCCCAATGTGTGCTGGGAGACAGACTCAGCAAAGCAACAAGAATCATGTAACTTCCTGACCTGTCTGCCCAACAACTTCCTTTTTCAAATGGTGGAGGAAGCTACAAGGGGCTCGGCCATACTAGACATAATATTAACCAACAGGGAAGAATTGGTAGGCAAGGTGGGGACCTTAGGGGGAAGTGACCATGTCCTCCTTGAATTCCAGTTGCTGTGGAGGGGTCGAGGACATTTGTAGCCACACTTGTAGGTTAGATTTTCGTAGGGCTGACTTCAATGAACTCAGAGGCTTGATGGGACTAATTCCATGGGGGGAGTGTCCTGGAAGGGAAAGGAGTGAGTGAAGGGTGGGCTCTTCTCAAACATGAGCTTTTGCAAGCTCAAGCCCTCACTATTCCAGCAAGACAGAAACATGGTAAGGGCTCCAAGAAACTGATGTGGATGAACCGAGAGCTTCAGAATAAGCTAAGGGAGAAAAAGGAAATATTCAGGAAATGGAGGGAAGGTCAGACCTCTAAAGAGGAGTATATGAGAGTTACTAGGTACTGCAGATGAGCCATCAGAGAAACCAAAGCTCGGTATGAGTTGGGTCTGGCCGGGGGGGGGGGCTCGCTACAATAAGAAAAACTTCTACAGATATGTGAGAAGCAAACACAAGGTAAATGAGGCAATTGGACCGGTTTTGGGAGTAAAAGGAGAAACTCTGGTGGAGGACAGAGAAAAAGCAGACAGGCTTAATGATGCTCGAGCCCATCTAGAGATGGTATAAGACATAACATAACACCTGACTGTCCATTTGACATTGACAGGGAGGTTGTGGAGAGGCACCTGGCTGCACTAGATGAATACAAATCCCCTGGGCCAGATAGTGTGCACCCAAGAGTGCCCAAAGAACTTTCTAAGGAACTTGCAGAGCCTCTGTCCATCATCTTCAAGGCCTCCTGGAGGACTGGGGATGTGCCACAAGATTGAAGGAGAGCGAATGTTATCCCGATCTTTAAGAAAGGGAAGAAGGATGACCTTCTGATGGGCAAACTGGAAGACTGTGGACTGGACTATAGGACAGTTCGGTGGATAGGGAACTGGTTAGAGGACCACACCCAAAGAGTGTGTTTCATCAGATTGAAGGGAGGTGTCCAGCAGGGTGCCGCAGGGCTCAGTTTTGGGCCTGGTACTTTTCATTATTTTTATCAATGATCTGGATGAAGGGGTAGAAGTGCTACTCATTAAATTTGCTGATGATACCAAATTGGGAGGAGTAGCAAACACCCAAGAAGATAAGAGTTAAAATTCAACAAGACCTGAATACTCCAGAGAAGTGGGCAGTTGCAAACAGGATGCAGTTCAACAAAGATAAATGCACAGTATTACATCTGGGCCACAAAAATGTCAAGCATTTCTGGTGAGTAGTGTATGCGAAAGAGACCTTGGGTAAGAGTGGACTGTAAACTAAATATGAGCAGTCAGTGTGATGCGGTGGTAAAAAAAGGCAAATTCAGTCTTGGGTTGTATTAAAAGGGCCATAGCATCAAAATTGCAGGAGGTCACAGCCCCTCTATATATTGCCTTGGTCAGGACACACCTTGAGTATTGTGTGCAGTTCTGGAGGCCTCACTTCAAAAAGGATGTGGACAAAATCGAGAGGGTACAGAAGAGAGTGATGAGGATGATCAGAGGTCTGGAGACTGAGCCCTACGAGGAAAGGCTAAGGGCCCTGGGAATGTTTAGTTTGGAGAAGAGGAGATTGAGAGGGGACATGATTGCTCTCTTTAAATATTTGAAAGGCTGTCATTTGGAGGAGGGCAAGGAGCTGTTCCAGTTGGCAGCAGAGGATAGGACCCGAAGCAATGGGTTTAAATTACATGCAGAAAGGTATCGGCTGGATATTAGGGAAAAGTTTTTCACTGTCAGAGTGGTTCAAATGTGGAATCAGCTGCCTAGAGAGGTGGTAAGCTCCCCTTCACTGACAGCTTTCAAGAAGAGGCTGGATGAATATTTGTCAGAGATGCTTTAGGCTGGTCCTGCATTGGGCAGGGGGTTGGACTAGATGGTCTGTATGGCCCCTTCCAACTCTATGATTCTATGATTATGCACTGTCCAGCACACCGTTAAAATCTTTTTCCCAAGCCCTGCTGTATGGGAGGGACTTGGCTTGACAGCAGCACATGTGAAAGGGATCTAGGTGTTCTGGTTGATCACAAGCTAAACATGAGCCTGCAGTGCGATATGGCTGTGAAGAAAGCTAATGCAGTCTTAGGATGCATTAACAGAAGCATTGTGTCCAGATCACGGGAGGTGGTAGTTCCGCTCTATTCTGCTATGGCCAGACCTCACCTGGAGTACTGTGTCCAGTTTTGGGCACCACATTTTAGGAAGGATGTTGACAAGCTCGAGCGTGTCCAGAAGAGGGCAACCAGGATGGTGAGAGGGTTGGAATCCAAGTCTTATGAGGAAAGGCTGAGAGAGTTGGGTATGTTTAGCCTGGGAAAGAGAAGGCTTAGAGGGGACATGATTGCAGTCTTCAAGTATTTGAAGGGCTGTCAAGTAGAAGATGGAGCAGATCTATTCTCTCTTGCTCCGGATTGCAAGACTAGATCTAATGGGTGGAAATGACAAGGGAGCCGATACCGGCTAAATATTGAGCAGTGGAACAGTCTGCCTCAGGAGGTGGTGGATGCTCCTTCGCTGGACGTTTTCAAGCGGAGGCTGGACGACCATCTTTCGGGTATGTTGTAGGTAGGTAGGGCTATCTTTCAGCTATGCTCCTGCAGAATGCAGGGGGTTGGACTACATGACCTGCAAGGTCCCTTCCAACTCGACTATTCTATGATTCTACCTCTTGTTTGGTGCAGTGACTCTAATCTGGGAGAACCAGGTTGGATTCCCACTCCTCCACACAAAGCTGCTGGATAACCTTGGACAAGCCATAGTTCTGTCCAGGGGTCATTTTGTGGAAAAAGAGGTACAGGAGCTCATTAGCATAACTCATTAGCATAACTTATTTACATATACCACACCCCCTGACATCATCGGAAGTGTGTCCGAAGGCAACACCCACTGCTCAGGCTCCACTGGACTGTTTTGGATTGCTAGCTATTGGGGGGGGGGTGGAAACGTGCAGATCTGTCCTCACAGAGGAGAGAGAGCTTGTACCTGAATAAAACTTGGTCTTAAAGGTGCCACTGGACTGTTTTGGGCCGGGGGGGGGGGCTCTGCAACTTACCTGGCTGCTTCTTGCTCTGACTGAGGGCTGCTGGGAGCAGGGGGTGGGGCTTGTTGCATGTGCCCACCCCCTGGGCTCTTTACTGCTGGAGCTCCGCTCCTGCGCGCTCCTGCAGGAAATGACCTCTGGTTCTGTCAGAGCTGTTCTTGAAAGGGCAGTTCTGGAAAGAGCTCTCTCAGCCCCACCTACCTTACAGGGTGTCTGTTGTGGGGAGGGGGAGGGAAAAGAGTTTGTAAGCTGTTCTGAGACTCCGAGTGAAGGGCAGGGTATAAATCCAGTCCGAAGCAGTGGGCGCCGAAGGAGGGAACATCGAGCAGCCTGCCTGTTAAAAATCGTCAGTCTCCCGGAGCCCAGCGTCCACGCCTGTAGCCGCCAGCAGAAAGAAGAAGGAAGACCGTCGCTGGGTGCTGTTAGGTAATCCCCCCCCTGCAAAAATTGTGGCCCCAGTTAGGGAAACAACTACTGAAGTAGTTCAATGTAAACCGCCCTGAGACCCATTGGGGGTCATGGTATAGAAATCAAATGTAAATAAATAAATAAATAAATTCTTCTTCCTGAAAAGACAAGGTGGGTGGGAACTAAAGACGGTGCTTTTTAAGTGGTGGTACCTTGCCTTTGTTTCCCTCCTTGTATCTTGCCTGGTGCCTGTCCTACTTTCTTTTAGGTGTCAAGTCAAAACATTTCTTTTTACCTGGACTTTTAACTAAGTAAAAGAAAAGTCTAGTGGCACCTTAAAGAACAGCAACATTTATTTCAACCTGAGCTTTTATGAATTACTGTTCCTTCGATCAGATATGTTTGGAAATCAAACTGAGAATCCTTCTTTAGCTACATTTGTGGTTTTATTTTTATTTAACTGAATTTTAACTAAGGAGTGCCATTGTTTTAAAAGCTGTTTTATAGTCTACTTCTAGCATGTTTAGTCTGTTTTATGCCTGGACTTGTTTTAATGGTTTATTCGTAATGTCTGTTATTGATTATGTTGTTTTTATGATGTGAGCTCCTTTGAACAGGTACCTGGAAAGGTGGAATATACATTTTTCAAACAAATAAATAAAATATATAATAGGGGACACATAAGACTCGTAGAGGTGGGGAATTTCTTCCCCACTCTGGTCCCTATTTCCTTTGTTCCGTTTTCCTTTGTTCCTGGCTCTGCCTCCCCCACATATACCAACCTCTCCCTCTCCCCTTTATGCCTGCCCACTCCTTCTCTCACTCTGCTGACCATCTTTTGGTTTGACACTAAAGTTTATGACCTCCAAAATCTCATTTTGGCAGTCTTTTAGATTGTCTAGGCAACACCAGTCCAAATGTCTGCTGAGATCTCATGCTGTAGTCAAGTGAGATCATAGTACTTTATCTTTTTAAAATTTATTTATGTGGATGTTTGTGTGTGTGTGTGTGTATAGTTGACTTTTGGGTGGTCAAAACCTGGAGAGGGGGGGGCATAGCTGATGCTGTGTGGTCACTTCCAGGTGAACACCCAGAAGTGACACTATACCCCCTGCACCACTCTAGGTAGGAACCATAGAGAAACTTTCTAGAGCATAATGGATGGTCACCTGGAAACTGCATCACAATGTCATTTGTCCCATTTTTTTCCCTCCTGCTGCCTGGCTGTGCAAGCATGGGCAATAGAGGTGCAGGAGCTGGCCCATCATGGGTGGGCAGTAGCAGCCCTAGGTCTAACTCAGGAAGACTGAAGTGTCAGCATGTTCTAAACCAAATTACACTTCCCCTTAAGGAACAAGTGAGCAACTTGGGGAGTGCTGTTAGATCAGAATCTTCAGAAGGAGTCACAGATCTCTTCCAGCTTCAGCAGATTCATCAGCTGTGGCCCTTCCTGGAGAGGCGTGGCTCGGCCACAGACATTCATTCCCTGATCACAGGGTTACCAGCTCTGGTTTAGGAAATCCCTGGAGATTTGGTGACAGTCAGGACCTGGAGAGAACAGAGTTTGTGGAGGGGAAGGACCATACTGGGATGTGATGCCACAAAGTCCATGCTCCAAAGCCATTTCTTCCAGGGAACTGATGCCTGTAATTGGGAGCTGTAGGGCTAAGGTTGCCAACCTCCAGGTGGGGCCTGGAGCTCTCCCAAAATTCCAACTGATCTCCAGAATGCAGAATGCATCCTCACTGAGCTCCTTCCCCTCCCCAGATTCCACCCTCTCCAGGCACTGCACCCAAATCTTGCAGAACTTTTGTTGGCAATCTCGGCCCCTTACCAGAGGTTGGTAAATGAACCTGATCAGATCAGGTTACATTATTATGATGTGGTTCACATGAGACAGCCTGGGAAGATGGTGTTGACTGGCTCTCGTTACAGAGATCTTATGTTGCTGATCTTAAAACATATTTATTTTCTTCCTATTTGGGCATGATTCAGAGTTCTGTTACTCTTAAATCTTTAAATGATCTGGGACCATGAAATATATAGGACTATCTTGTGGTGTATTCAACTCAATGGAAAACTGTGTTTGTACTCACTAATTGAAGCACCATGTATAGCTTCGTCCTGGGCTAGGATCCTAATCTTGCAATCCCTATTGGTAGCCCAGGAAGAGCCGACCAATCACCTACCATCAAGTCCCCTGAGAGGGAACGTCTGTGATTGGACATTATTGTTATAATCCTATTGGTTGTTATGTACATTAAGGCGTGGCTACATTAGCCCAGGAGAGTTTAAAAGAAGCCCAACTGCAATGCAAAGCTGTTCTGGTTGTTCTGAGTGTTCTGTCCTAGTTGTGTTACGTGTTGCTCATTAAAACTGAATCACTTGCTGAAATCACTCTCTGACTCTTTGTTAAGTAGTCGACTTAACAATCTACTTCCATATGTTTCTGCCCATCCTTTGAGATTCGTTTGTAGGCCCTGTTCTACCTCCCTCCCTTTTCAGAGGGGAGGCAGGTAGCAGCTAGGAATAGAGCCTTTTCAGTTATAGAGTCCCAGTTCTGGAATACTGTCCCACTGGGTAAGTTCCTAGTGCTGGATTTACTGTCTTTCTAGTAAAGGCGTGTTTTTATTCCCCCAGGCTTTTAAGTGAGATTTGTTTGATTTGGTTTTCCCTCCCTCTCTGCATTATGTTGGGCTATTTATTTATTTGTACCTATTTATTTAGAAAACGTGTGCCCCGCTTTCTGCTCTCATCAGGTTAAAAACATACAGAATAAAAACAGTTTAAAACATTAAAAGCAAAACAAAAATGCATTGTTCAAACAAAACCAAGTTGAAATAGACATATTACACAATAAAAACACA
>NW_015168733.1:134057-165575 GCF_001447785.1 Gekko japonicus | reverse complement strand
AGAAACACTGAACAAAAAAAAAAAAGGCTTCCCCTGCTAGCAAAAGATAGCAATAGAAGCAGGGAAGCTAGTCTCTCTGTGGAAAGAGTTCCAGAGTTTTGGTGCCACAATCGAGAACACCCTCTCCCAGGTTGCCACTCACCTAATCTCAGAAGGCTGGTGTAGCAGAAGCAGGCCTCAACAAGATTACCATGGGGTCAGGTGGGATCCTAAGGGAGTAGGCAGTCCTTTAGGTATGCTGGTTCCAAGCTATGTAGGACTTTAAAAGTTGGACATCAGCACTCTGAATTGTGCCCAGAAACAAATTGGGAGCCAGTGTAGACATTTTGCACCAATTGAAGTTTCCAAACACTTCTCAAGGGCAGCCCTATGGAGAGCTTGTAATCTAGATGTAACCAAGACATACCCCCACAGTGATTGGATTTTTTGTCCAGAAAAGGCCACGGCTGGCTAACTAGTCAAAGCTGGTAAAAGGCACTCCCGGCCAAAGCTGTTGGCTGCTTATCTAGTGACAAGTCTGGGTCCAAGAGCACTCCTAAATTACACAACTGCCCCTTCAAGGTGTCTGCAACCCGTCCAGAATGGCCTTCTGGCTGGCGGGGGAAACCCTGCCTCCAAACAGGATGTCACTGTACAATGTCCCCAACACGATGACATCACCCCGAAATGACATCATCAATTCATGGACGTTGCACGGTGTTTGAGGACAAAACTTATGGTTAAGCCAGTTTTACTGTAGAGTTTTGCCCTCAAACCAGAGCGTCACCACACAATGTCCCCAAAGCGATGATGTCACTTCCAGGTGATGTCATTGTGTCGGGGACATCATGGAACAGGCCCCCCCCCAAAAAAAAAAAACCCTGCTGGTGTGAGGGGGGGACCCGGCCACAAAAGTTTTACTGTAGAGTTTTGCCCTCAAACCAGAGCATCACCACACAATGTCCCCAAAGCGATGATGTCACTTCCAGGTGATGTCATTGTGTCGGGGACATCATGGAACAGGCCCCCCCCCAAAAAAAAAACCTGCTGGTGTGATGAGGGGATCTGGCAACCAATGTTCCCTCTAAGCTGTGGAGTCTGGTGAGCAAAAGTTCCACTTTGTGAGCTACTGGCATTGTGAGCGAGCGATTTGGCTACTGCATAAATTTGTTTGCTCTGGTGCCATCCTTCCTGAGCTAAGACAAAAATGTGTGACTCAGCTTAGAGGGAACACTGCTGGCAACCGTAGTGTCATCCACACATTGTTGACAACCCAGTAGATGTTGAAAAACATGTTGACATCATGTAGATGTTGAAAAACATAGGGGACAAGATGGAGGCTTGTGGGATCTCACAGGCCAAAGGCAGAACCCCGGTTAAGCAAAACCCCAGTTGAGCAAAACAGTCACAGCAGACTACTTCCTCTTGCAGGCCAGATCCCAACAGGCCTCTGAGCATTAGAACAGCTCCGCAGGACTACACTGTACAGACGCAATGCTGACAGAAAATGATGGTTTCTTTGTTGCCATCACTGCCATGGGCTGTGCTTTAAAATGCACTTTAGCCCAAATGTCTTCGAACAGCGCTGGCTCTTTGGCTTTGAAACGGAGATGAGCACCGCAACCCTAGAGTTGGATTTGACTGGCTTTCGAGCAAGGGAACCTTTACCTTTTTTTACATATTGGATTAGTCCCAAATCTCTCCTGCCAGAAGGCAAAAGAACCGCAGAAAATCCAGATTTCAATTATGTTTGTCCTTGTTATATAACTTCTGATATTTTAATGTTTCCTTTGTCTTTTTTCTGCTGTTTTAAACTGATTGGTATTTTATTGTCATACTTTTAAATTGTTATTATATGCTGTATATTATATAGCCACCAAGGAACCAGGTGGGATATAATACTTATATAAACAAATATTCTGCGTCATTGTATATTACGTTGTTTTTGCCCATACCATATGTTAATTTTCTTCCATCAGGGTGGTTCCTGAATTAATACCCTTACTAGTATATTTGGTGGGAGCTATCTTTTAGTCATCTATTATTTTTGTACAAAAGAAGAACAACACAGAAAAACCTAGGGACTAGGTCTGTCCACGTTGTGCTTTTGGTGTTTACTTGGGTAAATGCAAATGACTATCATTAGCCTAAAATGTTTACTAAAAGCAGTGGGGCTGGCGGGCTGCTCCCAGTGTAAACAGTACCATGTCCACTAAACCCTGTGATTAGAGCCATTGTTCCATAGAGAGCAATGAACTGCTTGGCCCCACGCAGGGTAGCTTATTTCTTGTTTTCCCTTTGCGTATGATGTACTGAGTTCACCCTAAGTGCTCATACAATGCCCAGCCACTGTGTATTCAGATTGTGTAATTAAAAAAGAAAAGAAGAAGAAGCACAATCTTTGGTTTCCATAGGTCAGGTAAAGGGGTGTGTGTGTGTGTTGTCTAAGTTCTCTGAGCTTGTAAAAAGACTTTACTTCAGTTATACAAAGTCCTTTTTTTGTACACAAGGTTTCTGCACTTTATAAAAACTTCATTTCTTTGTCCCAGACTCTCATGAAGGGGACTGGTAGATAGATAATCCTATCATGCTTCACATACTACAGAGATTCTAAGCTATACAAATATTGTTGGTAAACTTTACAATTGAGGAAGATTTTTGCTTGAGGTAAGCAATGTTTTAGTCCCACCGAGCTGCATATATTATTCCAAATATAAAGCTGTTTTTTTATAACTCTATTATGACTATATCCCTGTCTTGTTGTGCAGAGGGTTTATGAGCTAGTGACTGGAACTAAATTAATAGCTGTAGTACAGACCCATGAGAAGCTAGCTCCATGGTTTTACTATCAGGAAGATAAATGTGGAAAGTTCTGTGTGATGGTCTCCATGGAACCTACTGCTTCTGGGGGGGGGGGGGGGTCTGTTCAAGTAAAAGCTGGAATTATTGGGATTTTGTCCTAAACCTACAAAAACTGTGATTCGATCATGAATCCAGCAGGTACAACAATAGTCCTTGATATATCCTGCTGTGGGAATGTTCTACTCACATTATTATAGGTCAGAATCTCTCTCTCTCCAGCTTAAGGTTCAAATTACGATGTGATGAATATACAGTAGAGGTGAAGAATAGATTCAAGGGTCTAGATTTGATAGATAGAGTGCCTGAAGAACTATGGACGGAGGTTTGTGACATTGTACAGAAGGCAGCAATCACCACCATCCCAAAGAAAAAGAAATGCAAGAAAGCAAAGTGGTTGTCTGATGAGGCTTTACAAATAGCAGAGGAAAGAAGGAAAGCGAAAGGCAAAGGTGAAAAGGAAAGATTTACCCAACTGAATGCAGATTTCCAGAGAACAGCAAGAAGAGATAAGGAGGCCTTCCTGAATGAACAGTGCAAAGTAATAGAAGAAAACAATAGAATGGGAAGGACTAGAGATCTCTTCAAGAAAATTGGAGAAATCAAGGGAGCGTTCCATGCAAAGCTGGCCATGATAAAGGACAAAAACGGTAGGGACCTAACAGAAGCAGAAGAGATTAGGAAAAGATGGCAAGAATACACAAAGAACTATACAAGAAAAAACCTCGATGTCCTTGACAACCACGACAATATAATCACTGACCTCGAGCCAGACATCCTGGAATGTGAAGTTAAATGGGCCTTAGAAAGCATTACTAACAACAAAGCTAGTGGAGGTGATGGTATTCCAGCTGAACTATTCAAAGTCTTAGAAGATGATGCTGTTAAAGTGCTGCACTCAATTTGCCAGCAAATTTGGAAAACGCAACAGTGGCCACAGGATTGGAAAAGGTCAGTATACATTCCAATCCCAAAGAAGGGCAATGCCAAAGAATGTTCAAACTATCGCACAATTGCACTCATATCACACGCTAGCAAGGTCATGCTCAAGATCCTACAAGCTAGGCTTCAACAGTACGTGGATAGAGAACTGCCAGAAGTACAAGCTGGGTTTCGAAGAGGTAGAGGAACTAGAGATCAAATTGCCAACATTCGCTGGATTATGGAGAAAGCAAGAGAGTACCAGAAAAATATCTACTTCTGCTTCATTGACTATGCTAAAGCCTTTGACTGTGTGGATCACAACAAACTATGGCAGGTCCTTAAAGAGATGGGAGTACCAGACCACCTCACATGTCTCTTGAGAAACCTGTATAAGGGCCAAGAAGCGACAGTTAGAACCGGATATGGAACAACTGATTGGTTCAGCATAGGAAAAGGAGTACGACAAGGATGTATACTGTCACCTTGCTTATTTAATATATATGCAGAGTACATCATGCGAAATGCTGGCCTGGATGAATCACAAGCGGGAATTAAGATTGCTGGGGAAAAGATCAACAACCTCAGATATGCAGATGATACCACTCTAATGGCTGAAAGTGAAGAGGACCTAAAGAGCCTCTTGCTCAGGATAAAAGAGGAGAGCACAAAAGTGGGCTTGAAGCTCAACATAAAAAAAACTAAGATCATGGCATCCGGCCCCATCACTCCTTGGCAAATAGAAGGGGAAGTCGTGAAAGTCGTGACAGACTTCACGTTCCTGGGATCCCAGATCACCGCAGACTGTGACAGCAGCCATGAAATTAAAAGACGCCTGCTCCTTGGGAGGAAAGCGATGGCGAACCTAAACAGCATGATAAAAAGTAGAGATATCACCTTGCCAACAAAAGTCTGCATGGTCAAAGCAATGGTATTCCCAGTAGTCATGTATGGCTGCGAGAGTTGGACTATAAGGAAGGCCGAGCGCCGAAGAATAGATTCTTTTGAACTGTGGTACTGGAGAAGACTCTTGAGAGTCCCTTGGACTGCAAGAAGATCAAATCAGTCAATCCTAAAAGAAATCAACCCTGACTGTTCCCCGGAAGGCCAGATAATGAAACTGAAGCTCAAATACTTTGGCCACCAAATGGGAAGGGAGCACTCACTGGAGAAGACCCTGATGCTGGGAAAGATTGAAGGTCAAAGAAGACGGGGACGGCAAAGGATGAGATGGTTAGACAGTGTCATAGATGCAACAAACATGAAGTTGAGCAAACTTCAGAGGACGGCGGAAAACCGGAAGGCCTGGCGTGATCTGGTCCATGGGGTCGCGAAGAGTCGGACTCGACTGTGCGACTGAACAAAGACTTCTGTAGTATGAAAGACCATCTTTCAAGGCAGATTATCTCAGATGTAGGGTTTCTGAGCAACCCAGTGCAGGGACTCTTGGGTAATCCTGGTCTAAATGTTTTCTACATTTAAAAAAAGCATTCAGAATGTGGAAGACTTGCATACTGAGGATGTTGTTAGGCTGGACGTTTTCTCTCTGGTGTGCTAGCTTTCTACATGTGAAGTATATTCTTAATGTGAAGGAGCATTAAAATGTGTTTCTGGCTTGAAGGATCCCAGGAGTACACTCCCATTTCATTTTGCTTTATTGTAAGATATCTGAAGGATAACTTCTGTGACAACAGGCAACTACTCTGGAAGCAGACATAACATACATGGTGATGACGGTGGTTTTGATGTGAGGTGCCCTTTGGTTTTGTTTCGGGTAGTACGTGGGCACAATAATTTAAAATTGAATGCTGTCTTGGAGCATAAGATGTAGGTATTTAGCCCTGATTACAACAGCCTCGCTTTTGATATCTCTAGCCCATTCATGTCAAAAGACGAAGACTTCCAGCATGAAGCCAGGGCATCATGACATTTCATAGAATCAGTATTCTCCACAATTATGTATGACATATTCTCTTTCTGTGTTGAGTAGCCTCTTCTCTGTCCCAGTCCGACATGCATTTCAGTCATTTACAGGTAGGTATATAAAACATAAAAAACCACAGGAATCGTAAATGATGATGCTGTTTTGTAGGCTATGCATTCTAACAGTTTTATATTTCTGCCTGAATCTTGCATCACCCACATGCTAGCTCAGAATCATGTGATCTCAGGACATAAAGCCTTTAGAATGTTATTTCTATTCCTGCATTATTTAGGAGTGGTAAGTCCTTTTTAATGGAAGGGTTTTGTATGTCAAAAAGTATCTATACTCTGAGATCTTGTTGGGAGAAAAATTATATACATTTCATTGTGTTTAAGGTTTGTTTTGAAAGGCTTTTTTTTCTAATTATAGGATGTTACAGAACAATCAACTAAATCAAATCCCAGCAGAGGCTCTGTGGGATCTTCCAAACCTTCAGTCACTGTAAGTACTTATGGATTGATACTGTGCAGTCTTTTAAGCAAGAGATTTTCAAAAGTATGGTAGAATCCCAGCACTTTCGTTTACTAGGATAGGCTTCCAGCTGCTCAGTCAGGCAGTCATGGGAGCAATATAGTATAATGCATCTGAAGTTTTAGAACTGGAAGCTGATTTTCATATAAACATTTCTTCAGAAATCTGAAGAAGTTTTTCTGAAGTCTTCGAAAGACTGTCTTTATGCTGTAGATTTTCGATTGCTCATCTGTGTCATAAACTCTCTCTCCATGATTTCTTTCCTTTTTTAAAAACAACAACAACATTAGCGTAACTACGAATAAAGGGAAGCCAACTACAGCCTCCACTCATGGGCCACCAAAGACCCACTGGAAAAATTCTGCTTTACAGAGCCTCCAAAATCTGTGCTTCAAGGTTGGACAAGTTCCCAGAAAGCCTGTTTCATAGCACAGGTGCAGTCTCTGAGAAGGCCGGAGCCCAATTAACAACAGTTTTTAACTGACTTGATTGGAGGAACTCCTAGTCTTCCCTAGTCTGTTGACAGAGCTGCTAAATTTACATTTATCAGTGAGTGGGCTCGTTTTACGTAGAATAGTTGTTTTATTCAATAAAGACTAATATAAAAAGTTATCATGTTCTTTGAAAAGAAGTGGAATGAATGCAAGCTGTTCCATCATGTAAAATGTAGTTAAGAACATAAGAACATAAGAGACACCAATGTTGGATCAGGCCAAAGGCCCATCCAGTCCAACACTCTGTGTCACACAGTGGCCAAAAATACCAGGTGCCATCAGGAGGTCCAGCAGTGGGGCCAGGACATTAGAAGCCCTCCCACTGTTGACCCCCCCCCCAAGCACCAAGATGACAGAGAATCACTTGCCCCAGAGCCCCTATCTATACCTTGTGGCTAATAACCACTGATGTACCTCTGCTCCATATGCTTATCTAATTCCCTCTGGAAGCCGTCCATGCTTGTAGCCGCCACCACTTCCTGTGGCAGTGAATTCCGTGTGTTCATCACTCTTTGTGTGAAGAAGTACTTCCTTTTATGCATTCTTGGGATCTGGAACAAGCATAATAAGTGCTGTCGTTTGCCTAAAAGATTATTGAAGTTAATAATGAATCTTTATTCGGGAAACTTGCTGCCTGTTAAAATAAACAATGAGGGGCAGTTATCCAACCCTATATCTACCCAAAGAGGTGTTTGTCAAGGATGTGTTCTTGCACCACATCTATTCAATTTATATCTAAACGACTTTGTCCCAGGTTTGCAAAACATACCCGCTCATGCCCCGTGTGTGGGAAACTGACCAGTGCCTGCCCTGCTGTATGCTGATGACCTTGTCTTATTATCGAGAACTCCGATTGGCTTAAAACATGCCATTAATGCATTTATTTCCCACTGTAATGAAGAGCTATTGGAGATAAATGAGGATAAGTCCAAAATTATGGTTTTCACAAAATCAACAAGATAATCAAATAAAAGATGGAAAATCGGAAGGTACAAATTACAACAGGTCAATGAATTCAGATATCTAGAAATTGTTTTCCAGCCAAACTTATCATGGTCCAAGCACATTAAATATCTTAAACAGAAAGTTGACCTAGCCTTACTAGCCTTGAAGAAGTTTTTCTACATCCAAGGAGCACAATATGTCCCAGCACTTCTGAAAGCATATACGGTTCCCAAATTTGGTTCTTAGGTCCAACAGAGCAACTTGAAAAACTACAGCAAGCCTTCTTCTGTAAAATATTAACGTTACCTCCATGCATCGCTTCTACAGTCATAAAGCTTGAGTTAAGCCTCCCAAGAAACTCAACTCTGATCTGGAGGGCCATAGTTAGTTACAAATATCGGCCCCGGTCACACGGAGCATTAGGCATGCTAGAGAGATGGAAGATAGGCGGATTTTCCGGGCGCGATCACACCGCCACATCTGGGAAGCGTAGAGCTCCTGTGGCTCACCCGAGGCTTCACTCCAAAGATGCGCTGTAAAAAACTAGTACCTCCGAGGTACTAGTTTCCGGAAACTATGGCACAAGGGCGGGTGTCAGATCACGTTTCCGGTGTTAGCTCGTGGCATCCAGCGCCCGCCCATGTCCCGTCGCGAAAAGGGGTTTTTTTGGTCAAGTCCCCACGGGTGCGCACAAGCACCCAACGGCGCATGCGAACACTTGAGTTAAAAACAACAACACAACCCCCGCGGCGCTGCTTCTTTGCCACGCCGCGGTAGTGAAGTATGATCGGCACCTCCCCCCAACCACGGGACGTCGGCAGGATGTCGGGCGGGACGTTTGATCCAGCTGCCGCGCGGTAGTTCGCTCCAGGGCAAACAGCCACGCCTCCCCCCCCGCGATATCCCACCCGTGTGACTGGGGCCATCGACTGTTAAATGCTGAAAGCCTTCCAACCTTTACCATACTGACAAAAAATGAACATTGCTGGTCAACATGGAATGATGCTGTAGATGTGAAAATAAGCCAATTGGGCTTAAGGAAGACAGAAAATTTAACTAAAAGAAGACAAACACTACTCACAGAAAAGTTGCTCCAAAATGATTGGGATGCCCTTCAAACAGATGCTATACGAAAATGCTCCCCACTTCATCTAGGTATTAAATATTCCACTAAATTTGACCTGCCTCTCTACTTAAACATGTTGACCATTCCAAAATTGGGGCGGTCATATATAATTGCATGCTGCAATGCATTTCCAACAGCCCAGATGAAAGGCCGTTTTCTCAAGGCCCCTCTGGACCAGCGCTATTGTGACTGTCCTTTGATAGAACTTGACTCGCTGTGTCATGTTTTCTTCTATTGTCCAAAGCATGCAACAGCAAGAGAAAGATTCTTAAGAAAATGGCTGTCTAAATATTCATCTTTTCCTGATTCATCAAGATTAAGACTACTTCTGAGCAGCCTCTGCCAAAATTGCATCGGGGATGTGGCAAATTTCTGTTTTACTGTTCTTTTAAATTCCTAATAAATATTTTTAATGGTGTATGGCCTATGGGCTACTAAACCTTAAATAAACTAAACTAAATAAGTGCTGTCTAGAAATCCAAGTCTCCTTCCAAAGAACTGTGACAGTGACACACCAATAGAAGCTAGTCCACATTTAGAGGGATAGTATACTTGCTTTTAACTTTTTCTCTTGTCCAGTAGAGAGCAGTGTTTTGCAGCCAACTCAGTAATATCAGCCTGTATTTGTTCACCAGTAACTTGTTCCCAATGGTGCAATTAAAAGAAGAACATTTGAGTGGCCCTATGGCTCTTAGTCAGGTATTGTGAACCTTTGGATTTGCTTTCCCACTCCCATAATCAGCATTGCTGTTTTAAGCATCTGTTCATCTACATGAGTGTGGCTGTATCTATCATAAACTCTTTTGATGTATAAGAAACTTTCAGCAATATAGCTACTTCTCCCAACAATGATAGTGCTAAACAAGAAGTAGGTAGAAGGCACATGCCATTGTGCAATTTCCTCTGTGGCTCCTCTTTCAAAGAACCCTCCTAATAATTTCCTTTTTGATACACACCTGTGCTGTTCAAATCATCCAGCCCAGTAGTGACTCTACATCTTAGCAGTGGGATATATGAGCCTTTTGCTTGAGAACTGGGTCATGAGAAAACTCTGTTACACTTTGATCTCTAGAACTGTTTTCTCAAAGCAAAGAGTGGCATGTGCTTACAGATGAATTCACATTCAGGTTCTTGCATGATGTCTTTCACAAGTATGTTTTCCCATACAAAAGAAGTGGTTTTGAGCTTTCTCTTCCAATGATGTGTTCTGGGCACTATCCAAGCATGTCAACCACTGTTTTTCTCCTTAACAATTAGCTGTAATGTCTTGGCTTGAAAAGATTAATTGATATTTGAAGTGAAGGGACCTCTTAGCATTTCCCCCCACACACAAAGGTGAACTATATGTCTTGTACCTGCAGAGGAGAAACAGTGTACCATAAAGCTCTGTGTTAACACCATTCCAGCCTCTATTCAGGAAGCAATACTACAATATAACAACAAGCACACACATTTACTCCCATCTGATGTGGCAACATGGCGACTGTCCCATGAAGCCCGAGCTTCTCTTCACAGTGCAACCAATTTTCAGCCTTCCTGTGGAAAAGTGCCTGTATGGAAAAGGCTTAACATTGGGAGAGCAAGGATTGATAGTACACAGAGATGCTACTGATATGAGAGAAGGGAGAGATATTTTCTTGCAAACTATTGTACCCTCCTTCAGTATTCGGTGCTTTACTAAACTACAGGGATGTCTATTGAATATTCTCCATTTTTTTCTAGAACTAAGAAGTTCACATTGGCATAGCATGAGAAACTTTTGCACTACCGGCTGCTTCTTGGGTACCAGGCAATGACACAGTGTGGTAGCAGATTCCAGTGGGGGAGTAGTGTTAGTTTGTTGCAGCAAAACCAAACAGGAGTCGTGTGGCATGTGAAAAACTACTAGATTTTTTGAAGCATAAACTTTCATGGACTACAGCCATTCAGTGATCACAGTGGGAGGTTTATTTCTTTTGGCAGAATCCTTGAGTCAAATGGCAGAAGTTCATAGGCTGACTATCCACTTCCAAAATTACAAGTAACACTCAAGCTCATGAAGCAAGATCTATGTTCTAGGTCATCTCAAGATATGGATCTCACCATGAAATCTGTACTTCGTTTGTGTCAGACCCCCATACGTACTCACTCCCAACAGCACTCTTCAGGAGCAAGATTTGTTTATTGAGATATACAGTCGATACAGATGTAAGCAAACTTGTGTCAGAACTGGCAAGCATTGGCGCCAAACCCACTATTATACCCACTTCAAACTACCCCCCCATGCCATGGCCCAGTCACACTGGTCATCCATCCCGCCAAGCCAATGCACGTTCTTCCCCCTCCACACACACCTGCGAATACAAAGTTAACTATAGCAGCGCTTCTGGCAGCAAAGGCTTCAAGGACAGTTTGTCTTCCCTCCTCAGGAGGCCACTTGGGAAATTATTACAGGCGCCTAGCAAAGCTCATTCCTATACATTCGTTCCCCCATTCACACACACCCTTCCAGCTCAAAGCAAAAGCATCACAGAGAACAGAAATCAACATAGCAAATGAAGTACTGAGTTTGGCAGTTTGTTACGTACAGAAATGAAGGTGAATTATATATCTGCAAAATTGCCTCTGAGACTATTTCCACACAGATATTTTGCTCTGCCTTGGCTTCCTTACAGCAGCGTTGTTTTCAACAACATCCACATGATATCATCCTCTTTTCATTCTGCTTCTGTGTTTTCCTCCATTTTGCTGCAATTTTTCCCAAACCTGGTTTGATATGATTTTTTGGAATGTTTGCAATCAAAGCACCTTTAGATGTTGTGCATGGGAAGCTGTGCATTTTTCCAGGTACCACCCATACTGGTGCCATTTTCTTTCCCTCAGTCCCTGCAGTTGTTGTTATCCCACACACATTCACACACATCCTAGAAGGCTTGTGAAGGAAAGGGGCTTTTTAAAAAAATCAGAGATTGCTAGATTGCCACAGCATTATAACATTATAACAATCTATTGCCAGAAACTGCTATTTTCTAGCTTCCTTTTTTTAGAGAAAGAAGTCTCTTTGTTGTTGTTTTCATTGTTGTTTTTGCAGTTATCAGGGGAAAACGTCAGGATGCACATTTTCCCTTATAACTCCTCAGTGAAAAGGGCTAGAGACTTGCTTTTTAAAAATGAAGGCAGGGAAGTAGTAAATTATGGAAATAGATGTTCATAACACTTTTTTTGCCACCAAGTCACAGCTGACTTATGGCAACCCTATAGGGTTTCGGGGATAGAGATGTTTAGAGATGGTTTGCCATTGCTTGCCTCCAGGTCACAAACCGGTATTCCTTGGTAGTCTGTCTCCCATCCTAATACTAGCCAGGGCCAACCTTGCTTAACTTCCAAGATCTGATGAGATCAGGCTAGCCTGGGCTATCCAACTCAGGGCCATAACAGTATACTGATTTAGGAATTCCCAATTTTTATTTTTTAAAAATCCCTCTGGTCAGGGGGAGAGGATGGCTGCAGCAGGCCAAGGCATGGGAGGTCCAGGAGAAGCTGCTGCATGGGTGCTCTGTTGCAGCAAAGAGAGATATGCAGAGAAGCATCTTTGTGTGGAAGTATCCCAAGAGATACACTTCAAGTTGTCTTGAGTCAAGTATGTACCCATGATCACATGGTGGGCATAACCTGTCATCCATGGATACAACCACAGACATTCCCACTTTCACAGCAGAGGTTGTTCAAACCATTGTGTTCATAGACATTTATGTCACATCAATGGACCCCATCACAACTAGATTTCACATGCAATTGAAATTCCTGGGATGGCTGGGACACATTATATAGAGGTAATTTTAACTGTGTGAAACAGCACACAGAGAACTGTTTACTGGATTAAAATCACTTGTCTGTCTCTCATTTCTTTCTTTCTTGCCCGTCTTTCTCATGGAGCTCAAGGCAGATTACAAAGTATAAAACAATGCAACCAGACATCATAAAATACCCACTAAACAATGCAGTAGGACCAGGATTACAAAATTAGAAAACAATGCATACAAAAACAGTATAAGACATGATATAACATAAGCAATACAGAAAAGAAGAAAACAGTGCAGTAAGAGCTAAGTAAGACCAGTATACACTAAGACCAGTACAGTAAGAGCTATATGTATTAATACAATAACACTAGAACAGAGTACTATCCTGTTCCTTTTATAAAAAGCATCCTCCTGAACCCTTCCATTCCTATTCTTTTTACAAAAATGCCTCCTGAACAGTTCTGTTTTACACAATCTATGGCAGGGGGGGCCAAACTGTTGCTCGGGGGCCACATGCAGCTCTTTCACACATATTGTGCAGCTCCCAGCAGGGCGGCTGGGGGAGCGAAGGGGAGGCATGCCTGCCTGATCGGTCATCCCTTCTGTAGCCAGTGGTCCCCTCCCAGTGTAGGCTTGAGATGGGGGGGAGCAGAGAAAGAAAGCAACTTTAAATTTAAATGCATCCTCAAAGCACAGCTGGCTTGGAGAAAGCATTTGTCTGTTTTTACCCCTTTTGAGGTTTTTTTTCTGGCAGCCTTATTTAATGTTAATGTTAATAAAAAGCAAATTTGCATATTTTCCAATAAAAACATGTGTGTAATATTTGTTCATGTCTTGCGGCTCTCAGACATCTGATGTCTCTTCTCTGTGGCTCTTACATTAAGCAAGTTTGGCCACCCCTGATCTATGGAATGATAGAAGTGTAGGAGCCTTCCTCATCTCTCCAGGCAGGCCATTCTACAAAGTGGGAGCCACAATAAGGAATGTGCATGTATGGGTCCACTCATACGCATTTACAGGGTGGCTCCTTCAGAAGGCTTTGCTGAGATGACTTGAAATTCTTGTACCTTGCAACATAAAAGAGAAACCACAGCTGTATTGCACTTTCCCCCGCAACGCCAAGTTTCTTCCAGTACTAAATCCAGATTTAATAGCAAAAAAAACCTTTTTGGAGATCTCACTGCCCTGATTAAGTCCCATTAGACTAGTGGTGATTATGTTACCCGAAGCCTGATTTGATAAAGATGAAAAGTTGTTGCCTAAACAGTGTTTTCCCCTTAGTAGGCTGCTTTGTGAGTTAAGGAAGCTCTAAAGCTAACCTTATTTCCTCATACACCATTGGGACCGCCATAGCTTCTTTATCCAAAGTGGTCCTGGCCAAACATCCCTCTATTCTTGCCATATCTTCGCAAGAATGGGAATTTCATATTAAGATCTGTAATAGGATTCCTTCCCCCCCCCTGACTATCTGTGAGCAATTTTCCACAACTATTCTTTATATTTATTGCCAACATGGAACACCCGTATATCACTGCAGAGTAGCTTCCAAATATAACATCACAGGCTGTGTGGGGGAATCTGAGGCCTATTTACATGGCTCAGAAGTGATGTTTTTTCCATTTTCCTTCAGTTATAGGGCTTGTGTGTCATTTCTTAGAATACTTAGTTACTTTATGAAAATCAGGTAGCATTCTATACCGTATTCCACACTGGTGTGAGAATTAGGTTTGCAGGATGGGAGCAAGTGTGAATACATAATAAAACGAGGAATTGTAGAGTGTTGTTCTTGCACATTGTTGCATCTTCAAATTGGGGAGAAAAGCCCATCAGTTGTGCTAAAGACAAATGTTTGTAAGTAGGTAGTAGGTAGGAACTCATTGTATATATCCAAAGGCCATTCCAGTATGACAAAAAACAGTGATAAAGAAAACAACAATAAAAGCACAATAAAATTGGAAGTAATGTGAACATTTCCAGGGCTCAAACATAGCATAAATTGCAGCACATTAAATATTGAGCAGGCGTTTCTGTTTATGGAACCATAATATATCCAAATCAGCTAGGATAGTGAAGACAAATTCATATCTGCAGGAATCCCCAAGCATAAAGTTTTAATAATAATTAATGTCTTGTTTGACTTACATAAAGATGACCTTAGTTGTTAACAGGGAAATACTGTGGGTTTTGCTTGATGTTTTAATTATCTTGTGTGTATGTTCTGAAGTACACTTTTACTACATTTCTGATTTGGGGCAGAATGGGTAGGAAAGTAATGCCCAAATCCTCTGTCTAGTCTTGGAGAAGGAGCTTGGAAAGTTTTCACAACGAGATTTTCTAAGGAATAGGATCACAACAGCTGTAACTATCACAAAATGTACTAACTAGATAAATTGCCATTTTCATCATAAATATACAGTGAAGATGCATGGATTTTAGGATGGAGGTATGTCATTGGCTATCTCCAAGAGCCTGCAAGTAGAGTAAAATAATATTTGAAATATTGGTTGGATTCTGTGGATCCATTCCACTCGTAGAGGTGCTTTATTCTGGCGGAAGGAGCCTTCCCCTGATGCAAGAGCTGCAGGTTCCAATCCATTATGTTGAAATGAACTGGGTCATGTTAATTACAAACAGCACCAGAGTTTATTGTCCCATATGCGTGACAGCAAGCAATCTTTCACCCAGGGAGGGTAGCAACCACTAGGGAAGCAACCACTGAAAAATGAAAATTACCAATCCTATGGAGAATGAAAGAACAGTGCTTTTGTAGAGAAATACAGTTTACAATGATGTAGTATAGGAGTTTCAATATTTTATTGCTTTGTATTTTTAGTTAAGAGGTGTCTGGCAAGGCACTCTGGTGTTTTCAGCACTTGACAACAGCCTCCTGAAAAATCTTAACACAAAACAACCCTTGAAAGCAATGCCAATATGTCTGGCAGCTTAACATATTTCTAGTTGTGTAATAAAAACCTCTATTGTTATCAGGGAATCTTTTGAGCTAGAGATTCTGGTGCTTCTGGCATTCAACTAATGTTGGCAGCAGGATCTGTATGAGTGTATCTTTCACTACACCTGATGTCTGAACGTTTGAGCAGAAATGCTCAGCAGCTCTGAAGTGTTCACAGCACAATTCTATGCTGAGTTACTCCAGTCCAAGCAAATTGATTTCAGTGGATTTAGACCAAGTGATTGTGCAGTGATGGAATGTCAATGGAGTCAGAACGGTGGGTTTCTGATTGTGTTCCTGGGAACCCTAGAGTTCCTTGGACACTTATTAAGGATCTTCAATGAGGAGATCAATAATGGTGCATAAGGTTCACTGAAAGACCACATGTTTTGCACCGACTATCATCCCCTGCACTGCACAGCAACATATGTTCTGGATTCTTTATCATGAAGTTCTTATTTATGTCTCATTTTATTCATCTTTTATAAAGATGGCCCCATACATTTATGAGTTTTATGCTTGACTCTTGTGAGCCATTTTTTCCAACATCCACAGTCACTATGCACAATGACATGTTTCTATGCTGTGCTCAGAATGGCCTGGAAGGAAGTGAAGTCCGAGTGGCAAAGTGCATTGTGGAAGCTGAGGAAATGCATATATTTTGAGGCATTCTCCAGTGGCCCAACCCAAATCGTATTTAACAGTTGCAGATACAAGAAGTGGCTATGACAGATATGACAAAAAACTGTAGTGGATAAAGAAATCCATACTAAATTTCCTCCTGGCAAGACAAACAGCATTTCGGAGTGGGGAATTTAAATGGGGGGGGGGAACAGTACAGAGAGAAAATGTTTAACTCCCCCTCCCCATAACTACTCTTTTGATCAGATTCAGAGCTCCATGCAGCTGCATTGAAGTAACAACAAAAATGGTGAGAGATCCAATCAAGTATCCTCCCACATTATGTGTAGATTGGCCCTTACGAACCATAATACTTGATGGATCAAACTGTGTTCCCCATATGATATGATTTGACATTGACCGCTTCTGGAGAGATTTGGGATTTTTTGAAAATGTACAACATGTCTTTTGAGCAATCTGCATGAACATAAGAACATAAGAGAAGCCAATGTTAGATCTGGCCAATGGCCCATCCAGTCCAACACACTGTCACACAGTGCCCAAAAAATACCAGGTGCCATCAGGAGGTCCAGCAGTGGGGCCGGGACACTAGACGCCTTCCTTGACTCCCTGACAGGAGTCATCAGCAAGAGATAACAAAACACCTTATGATTATAAAAAAGAGTACTTGATGAAGGGAGTTTTGACTCTTGAAAGTTTATACACTGAAAACCTTGTTGGTCTCTAAGATGCTACTGAACTCGATACTAGCTGATAAAAAAGCAGACTCTTAAGTAAGTAAGTAAAATGTTCAGATACTGCAAAGTGCTGCTCTGTTGCGATCCACTGCATCAGGTTCCCTTGTTCTGAAGTACTTGTTAACACCTCTGGCAATCAGTACCATGAATTAGCAGCATTTGTTATTGCAGCTTCTTCTGTTAAAAGGCACAAAAAGCCTGAGGGAGGCCCAGCCAAAAAAAGAAAGAAAAGTAATTAAGTTACAGGGGGACTGCAGAGAGCCTTGTGCAATCTTCATATTTACCACTAAGGAGGTGCACCTCTTCTACACTTGTCTGATCTTCATCTGTGGTCTGCACAAAATGAAAGCATTTGAAGAAGCACATCTACACCTGATGGCAAAGTTTCTAAATTGCACGTTGGATTCCAGTCCTTATGTAATACAGTGATCCAGTTGTGATGCCCTGGCAGAGTGTCTGGCTACCAGCAGTTTTATAGGTGTGGTAACAACTCACCATGAGTACTCTTGGAAGAGTCGTGTGTCAGGCTAATTAACAACTTTGTGGTTGCGGGCTCTTACCTAAAGCAGATGGGCACACTGTCTGTTCCTCTGCCAGCCAAGAGGCAGCCAAAGACTTTCAAAGCAAGCAGGTGCTATAAGTTATAATTACTGCACTTTTAGTAAGAATGAAAAAGAGAAGTGAGCCTGATTGGATTAAAAGATCAGAACAAACCCTAGAGATTTATCTTTCAAATGAAAATCAAAGGCAATGGAAACGTTCTCCATTTTCTGTAGTCTCTAAATACATATGCCAGAGGAGTGATTAAAATATGGTTTCTTATGCTCACATTTTAAAGAAGCCGAATTGTCAGCAAGGGGATTTCGTTTACTGTTTTAAGTCTCTGCTTGGCACTTGCCACTGTTAGGGCCTAAAATTCTCTGCTCAGTCGAGGTTCTGGTGGTGTGTCTGAAAGGATTTGTTCCTGAATGTGCAGGGGTAATTCCTTTATAATATTGTTTAGTTCTTTTTTGTATTCCTGTGTGGGGTCTGAGTCCAGTTGTTTGTAAAAAGCAGTATTTGAGAATTGTCTTTGAGCCTTCTGGATGTAGTCTGATCTATTCATGATGACGGCTCCACCAAACAAATGGTGAGCATGTAAACTTAACGTATTATTCCTGTTTAGTTTTTGCGTCCGTTAAAACATCGTCATTGTGTTGTGTGCTGATCTGCTGTTCACCCACTATATATATCAATGAACTGTTACCTTCCATTTCAGTGTATCTGAGGAAGTGTGTGTACACACAAAAGCTCACACTTTGAATAACACGTTGTTGGTCTTAAAGGTGCCACTGAACTCAAACTTTGTTCTGCTGCTTCAGACCAACATGGCTGCCAGCCTGGATTAATAATGTCATGTCACTCCTAGACGGTTTTTATTTTTATTTTTGTATTCTTCGAGGCAGAATATACTTTTCTTTTCATATACCTCTGCACCTTATGAGATTCTAGTACCAGGACTACTGTAACAAAGTGGTCACATTGCAGTAGGTGAACTGCAGATGTTGATGTCATGTTACATTTAAAGTACCCTGCCTAAACTGAAGTTAGTAGGCATTAATCATTTTCATTCTTTTGGCAAACCAACAAATAAAGATATAAAAGTGCAGATGTGATATGAAAGACAACTATGCATGACATAATTCTGTAGAGCGAATTAGTTTTATGGCACTGACTATAATAGATGGTCTGGTCTGTGTCCATGTCAAGTAGTCAGATTGGATATTTTACAAAATGGGAAGATGATCTCTACAAATTAGCACCAATGTCCTTTTTGATGTAATTATTGGTTCTCACTACCCTTGATACTTGGAGGACAACCCTGAAGAAACTTAAAAAGATGGTATTGCCTATTACTGTGTATGGATGGGAAAGTTGGACAATGAAGAAAGCAAACAGGAAGAAATTTGATTAATTTGAAATGTGGGGTTGCGGAAGAATTTTATGGATACTATGGAAGCCAAGCCTGAATTCTCCCTAGAAGCTAAAATGACTAAACTGATACTATTGTACTATAGTCATATCATGAGACGACAAAACTCACTGGAAAAGACAATAATATTAGGAAAAATTGCAGGTAGTAAGAAAAGAGGAAGACCCAACGTGAAATGGATTGACTCAATAAAGGAAGGCACAGCCTTCGGTGTGTAAGACCTGAGCAAAGCTGTTAATGATAAGATGTTTTGGAGGTCATTGATTCATAGGGATGCCATACGTTGGAAACAACCTGATGGCATATAACACACACCTTTGATGCCATGGTTCAGATGAGGGTTAAAGCTCAGCATGGACCATCAGAGTGGACAGTTTGGTTTGCCATGATGTCTGAAAAAAAAAATCCAATTTGTTGAGAGCATTACTCCTCTCAGCATTCTGCATTCAGAGTGGAAAGCACAAAGCAGCAGAAAATTTTATGCCTGCAGCTGCATTGAGCTATTTTGAAGGGTTTTGAGAACACTCTTCCATCTTTGTTCTCTCCACACACGCATTCCTGCTAATGATGATTTACCAAGCAGAACTGATACGTGAATTCATCCAAACTGTCCAATTTTTTATCCCCCCCTTAGCATGTTATAAAGTGATGATATGTACAGTATATTATTGGAATCAAATATATTGTACAAATGTACAATATAGTTGCTGCAGAAGTTGCATTATCTTGTAGAATGTGGACAGGTATAGTGATGAGCAACACGGTGTAAATCCTGGAACAAAGAACTGTTGACTGGTCCATAAACTGGAGCAGTGGAGGCTACTGGATTCTGTTGTTTGAAATTGCCTCACTTAAGGATGAGCAATATACGTACAGTTTTTCAGTACAGATAGAGATACCATGAATTTCATGGGGAAGGGGTTCAGCAGTACGCAACTCAAGTGAGGCGATCTACAGATCTGTCCTACCAAGCAACTTTAATAACTGCCAAACAGAAGTTGCCTCTTAAACTTTTCCAAGTCCTCAACTCAAAATCCAATTTATAGAAATCAATTTTAAGCTTAATTCTCAAAATAGGACAGTGGCTGAAAATTCTGGTGAAAGGTGGGCAACAAAACAAGGAGCAGAAGCCAAAGTTTGCCTTCCAAACCATGATCAGAGAGAGTCCCAGACATACAAAAAAATGATTTGGTATTTGGGAAGACAAACTGGTTAGCATGATCATGGTTTATTGTTATGTTTGAACCATGTGTTTTGTTTTGGCATTTAAATCAGTGGAGAACAGACTATGGAAGAGGCAATGCAAGGTAGAGCTTTGCAGTGCATGAATGCAAAACAGAGCCTTCAATATTGAGCAATGGGGGCCTCTCAGGCACAGTAAAGGAATGTGTGTTGCCTTGTTTCTCTGATTTAATCTTTGAGATGTATGAGATAAATGTTACACACTAATGTGGCGTAGTGGTTACCATGTTGGACTAGGCTTTGGGAGACCCAGGTTTGGATCCCCTCTTTGCCATGGAAGCTTGCTGTGTCCCTTCACACAGTCTCAGCCTAACTTATATCACAGGGTTGTTATCAGGATAAAACAGAGGAAAGGAGAACAATGTAAGCCATTTTGGGGAGAACAGCAGGGTATAAATGAAGTAAATAACTTCACATCTTGACCTCTATTATTCCAATGTGTGCAGAGAATTAGGACCCAACTAAACATTACATTTTTTCCTTGGAACCTCCATGGCTCTTGAATTGTAACCTCCATGTAGGTACCTCCTGGAGATATCCCAGTATTACAGAAAACAGAGATCAGTTATCCTGGAGAAAATGGCTGCTTTGGAGGGTGGACTCTATGGCATTATATCCGGCTGAGGTCCCTCCCCAGAATCTCCAGGAATTTCCCAACCTGGAGTTAGCAGCCCACCTGGGGTACTGAGGAGGCTGAAGTTGATTCCTTATTTGCACTTCCTTATTCATTCCTTATTCATTCCTTATTCGTTACTTATTTGTGTAGTCAGAAACACTAGGGAGAGTGAGTTGGAAAGCTCTGAACCCTGAAATAAGGTCTGGACCACCACGTATCATATACCCCCACATTCACAGGACTCTCCCCTTCGAGGGGACACATTCTGTGTGCTTGGGGGCACTGCACTTTGGAGCAGCTGGAACCAAAACTGCGCTTTGGACCAGCACACAGAATGTGTCCCCTCGAAGGGGAGAGTCCTGTGAATGTGGGGGTATATGATACATGTGGTCCAGACCTTATTTTGGGGTTCAGAGCTTTCCAACTCACTCTCCCTAGTGTTTCTGACTACACTAATAAGTAACGAATAAGGAATGAATAAGGAAGTGCGAATAAGGAACCAACTTCAGCCTCCTGGGGTACTGGGAGTTCTGTGCTGAGACCACAGTATACACAAAAAGGGGGCTTTAGCTCCTCCCGCTCGCCATTTTCCCCAACCTGAAATGGCTCTACTGTGAGCATGAATGCAATACCCCTAAGTTTCTCCAGTGGGGCAAATAGTGCCACTGGGCCATTTCAGATCATGAAAATAGCACAGGGAAGGCTTGAGCCACCTCTCTTCAAATACCATGGTCCCGATCCTAATTGGACCTGTGTGTGTCTGGGATTAGGTTCCCACAATCCAATTCACAAATAATGTTTGATGATGCAACTCTGGGGACATCATAAGGTGTCATTGGGCCCTCAGGGTCACATCCTAGTCCTTATAACAAGCATGTTGGCCCTCTCTCTTTATATCTTCAGAAAAACACTTTGGAAACAGATGGAAATAAAGTAAAAGAGCTCCTAATTTTTAAATTCATGAAAAGGATAATTATCGTCATGATTGCTGAAGATTAAAATGTAAGGAGTGACTTCTTGGAAGTTGCAGGGACAAGTGCTTTGATGTTCACAAAGAAGAAGCCCTCCCTACTTGATGGAGCTGTTGTAAGCATATATTTTCTGATGACAGATGAAGGAAGGAAAGAAATCACTTTGGAACTAGCATAGCCTGAGAGCACGTTCCTGCTTTCATAGACCACCTTTGATCTGAAATGTGACAGCTCATTGTAAAGGTAATATTGCTCCATATAAATCAAATTTGATACAGTATGCCTTGGGTTTGGGGACAGGGAGAAAGAAATAATCTCCACTTATCCTTTACAGGATAAAATGCTACAGAAATAAAATTTAGAGAATTTAACATCAATTTTCATTTTATTGTCACAGAACTGATTTTGTGTGAGAGCAAGGTTAAACGTTAATTAGGCGTGGGCTTTTCCTGCAGCATGAGAAAAGTATACCCCCTGGTTAGAAGGGGGAAATCCATCAAGTAATGGAGTATGTGAGAAATCAGAGCAATGTAGATAACAGACAATAAAGCCAAGAGTACAGTGCCCAAATGCTAAATATGGGAATCAAACCTGCCTGGAAGACTTCTCCAACCATTGTCTCTCACACTTGTGATTTCCCCTCACTACTGGTGGGACTTTTGTCTTAACCCCCCCCCCCCATACCTATATAGGTATAGTGTTGTAACATTATAACATTGTATCAATATACATGTTGTGTTTGCCATCAAGACATGGCTGACTTATGGCGACCCTGTAGGTTTTTCAAGGCAAGAGACGTTCAGAGGTGGTTTGCCCATTGCCTGCCTCCATGTCACAACCCTGATATTCCTTGGTGGTCTCCCATCCAAACACTAGCCAGGGTCAACCCTGCTTAGCTTCTGAGACCCGATGAGCTGAGGCTAGCCTGGGCTATCCGGGTCAGGGCTATTAATATACATACTACAGTTTTAAAAAAAACCTAGCAAAAAGCACTTGGGTAGCAAGGGATGGGAAGGGGAAATAGAAGGAAAGTACAGAGACCAGTGTTCCCTCTAATGTGAGTTGGTGTGAGCTAGCTCACAGTTTTTTAGCCTCCGGCTCACACATTTTTGTCTTAGCTCAGGAAGGATGGCTCCGGGGAAACTAATTTATGCAATAGCTAAATCGCTCGCTCACAACTTTAATGCCGGTAGCTCACAAAGTAGAATTTTTGCTCACAAGACTCCACAGCTTAGAGGGAACATTGACAGAGACTGTCCCCATGCTGAGGCCCTGTTCCCACTCTGAATGCCTCTGCATTTGCAGCTGTAATGAAAGCAAAATGGTGAATCATCAGTGAAAGTATTTTAATGATATGAGATGCACATATTTTCCTTATATTCACTGCTCAAGTAATGACTGATTATAGAGGGTATAGTACAAACAAACCTAGGAACTTCACTGATGTTGATGCATCGTTCCTGGCCGAGACAGTGTTTTCAAAGCTGCTTGACAGGCAGCAACAAAACAAGCGCAGCATTTCCCATCACTTCATCTCCAGGCCAGGAAAAGGCGCACCTGTTAAATAAACATCTGTCTATCATGCAACTGTTCAAGGCCCCAGTAAGATAAAAGGGTGGCAGTCATAACTACAGAGTAACACAAATGGACTATCAAACTCAGATTCCTCCCTGTAATTTTGGCTAGCCCCATTAAATTAAATAGTGATTCACCCCCTGCTTTCATTCTCATGAAATACAGAGATTTCCTATTGCTTTAACATGTGCTATTTACAGATACTGATAGTCTGATTCTTCCATCAATCGTTCTAATCCTTTGGGGGGGGGAGCTTTACTTATGTTATTGGCTTTCATAGTCTTTCCTGACACAACTCCCAAAGGAAATCAATCTGTTAAAAGCACTGGGTTGCTTCCTACCACTCCTCTTAGCTAAGGGCAGCATGTTCCATCAGTGCAATGTGCATTCTTCCAGCTCATTCCACTACCAGAAGAACCTCATGCATTGATGGGACACACCTTTTGCTGATAGCATGCTCTGCCCTTTGCTGAGTGGAGTGGTAGATATAACCCATTGCCTTCCTTTGCATTAAATTGACTGCATGTTGCAGCCCACTTTTGATGTGTGTTTACTTGGAAAGAGCTTGGATGTTTTAATGAAGCATAGGACTGCAGCTTCAATGTCACTGTATCTCTGCCAATCACTTTTTATTATGTGGAAGGATGGTAATACTGTCCTATTGCTTCTTGACACATTTTTACTAGCCTGTTGTGTTTTTTTCTGTACCTCCCTCCTGTGTTTTTCTGTTATGCCTGATGTATACAGTTTGCAGAGTCAAGGAGTAAAGCTTTTCCCACGTTGTACTGCCGGGGGGGGGGGGGGGACACTTGCATGCATTCAGTTACTTCACAACCAGTGTTCCCTCTAAGCTGAGTTAGTGTGAGCTAGCTCACAGTTTTCTAGCCTCCAGCTCACACATTTTTGTCTTAGCTCAGGAAGGACGGCTCCAGAGCAAATTGATTGATGCAGTAGCCAAATTGCTTGCTCACAACTTTAATGCCAGTAGCTCACAAAGTAGAATTTTTGCTCACAAGACACCACAGCTTAGAGGGAGCATTGCTCACAACCCCTACCCCACATGCAGAAAACTAGCATGCCCTGGAAGAAAGGGTTGGCCTAGCTTTCTCACTGACAAGCTAGTTTTTTCTACATGTACGGAGGCTTTTTAAATTGGGAAGAGGACAGAACATTAGCCCAGCTAAAAGACTTAACGGTTCAAGAAAAGCTTTACCATGCAGTTCTGTTGAATGTAAACTTGTTCAGAGTAATTAGATACAAAGAAATATAGCTTAGAGAGGCAGAATTGTATACTTGACTTATTTCTCCTTTTTTCTAGGTAGCCTCACCATTGTCTTCTATAGGTCTAAGTAGGCAGACTTTCCTACTGTAGTCAGCATATGGGAACCTCTGTCAGTTTCCCTGCTGCTCTGACAGATCTACTGTATTTAACATCTGGGACCTATCAGCCCAGCTGCGCAGACACATCTACTGTATGAAGCATCTGGGAACAATCACGCCCCCTCTTCCCTGTTCTTTGGCTTGTCATTAAGGGAAATGTAACAAGTCGTGTGCTTGAGTAAGAGGGTTCAGGGTCATGAATCTCTCTAATCAAGGTCAATAGAAAGCACATTGGGGCTTTATCATATTACTAATATCTTTTAATGTGCACACATGTGATCTCTTGTTACTGTTGCTGAAGGGCCTGTAGCAGAAGCTGGTAGGAAGGCACAGGGCCAGCCTGAAAGGGAATCCTATCTGTGCTGCTTCTGAAGGTGTACAAAAGACTGTGCAATGGTTGCATTATCTTGGATGTCTGCTGTCTAAGCACAAGGCAGGTGGAAAGCATCATGACAGCTAATCTTTGTTGTTGGGCAACAATGAACAGCAGCTATGCTCTATACATGTAATTAAGTAAAATTGTGACAATTGAAACCAATGGCATGGCTAGAATGGCCATCTTTCTGTCTAGTGGTGGCCATGTGCTTTTATTTTAACAGCTGCATGACAGGCAAAACAGTCAACAGACAAAGGCTTTTCTGGAATGGAAACATTAGTGAGGGGGAAGAGAGGTGGTTACCCATGACAGCCTGTAACAAGCATGGATGTTCAGAGCAAAAAGAAAACAATGGAAGACAAACATCTCATGTCCAGGTTGTGCTATTAGTCGAGTTCTCTGAGCTATTTATTGGGTTGACTAAATAATCAAATGATTCCATTTTATTTATTTATTTTATTTTTAAATCGAAGACCCTGTTGAGTATAAATAACAATTGACCTAAGAAAAGATATAATTTCTTCTGTTCTCATTAACTAAGCTGTTCCCTTATGGATTTAAAGTGCACGATCAGACAGCAACATCTGTCTGTCATGCCCCAGTCGTCTGAGTTCCATTCCCCCCTCCCCTTGCCCCGTGTTTTTTTGATACCTGACAAAGTCCGGTCCTGTTGGTCTGAGCTGCTGCCAAAATGGATTTTCTGTCATCTAGTCACTCTGTTGCGCACCCAGGCCATCTCACTGATCTCTTGTTTTCCAGCCGCCATCCCCCCCCCCAGTTAGCGAGGATCACATGACTGTATATACGCACCTCTCCCCACCCACCCGGAAGGGGCTGCTCAAAACCTTGTTTTCTTTTGGAAAAACTCTCAAAGAAAGACACCCCTGTTCTGCAGCTTTTGAATACTGTTTGGGGAAGGGGTAAATTGAAAAGATTAGAGGGAGGACGGCGGTGAACTCCATATCCCAGCAGTCTCTTCATCACTTGTGTGCTTGCTCTGTGGACTTAACTTTAAAAAGAAAATGGCCGACAGCCCCATGAACTCCATATCCCAGCATGCTCATGAGTGCTTGTGGGTATGCTCAAAGGACACACTTTTGAAAAATGGCCGACAGGCTGACTCCCTGCTTGCTGCTGTCTGATCATGCAAGGAGAGGTAAAAGCGCATTGAAGCGTGCTAAAAGGGGTGAGTCTTGTCAAGATTCTCTGCCACAAAATAACCTGGCTTAATTTGAGGTGGGGCAACAGCGGATTGAACTGCCTGTGTGATCGCAACCATGAGTTGGGAAATACCTGGAGATTTTGGCAGTGAATGTGGTATATTAGTACAATTACTTTAAGGACCACTCCCAGAGGCTCTCTAGAAAGAAGAGACTCAAGTCTTGTGATCATAACTGGAGGAAGAGTTAAAGTTACTGAGGCCTAGTTGCGGCCTGTTCTGCAAACTGTCTGTTGTGTTCCAATAAGCACAGTTCTTATGACCACTACTGCCTCCAGCACTTATCTTTCCCGTTGTAAAGACATAATAGGAGGAGGACAGGGTTGGGGGAGGGGAGGGACTTCAGTGGAGTATAATGCCATAGAGTCCACCTTCCAAAGTGGCCATTCTCTCCAGGTGAACTGATGTCTGATGCCTGGAGATCAGTTGTAATACCAGGAGATCTCTAGCCACCACCTGGAATCTTACAACCCTACTCAACCCCCAAAGACTCTGGGAATTTCCCAATCTGGAGCTAGCAGTCCTAAGTAGCCCAAATATGGCAGTTTGTAAATCTGTTGTTCATGCCTAAGATCAAAGTTCGCATGCCTAAGTTGCAAGTTTGTAAATCTGTTGTTCATGCCTAAGATGAAAATCACACACACACATATACACAAATGAAAGTTAAATATGAGCAGTCATTGTGATGCAGTGACAAAAAATGCTAATGCAATCTTGGGGTGCATAACATCCAGATAACAAGATGTCATAGTCCCGCTGTACACTGCATTGTTCAGGCCGCACCTGGAGTACTGCATGCAGTTCTGGAGGCCTCACTTCAAAAAGGATGTGAACAGAATACAGCACGTGCAGAGAAGAGCAACGAGGATGATTGGGGGCCTGGAGACCAAGACCTATGAGAAAAGGCTGAGAGACTTGGGAGTGTTTCATCTGGAGAAGAGGAAGTTGAGGGGGAACATAATTGCTCTCTTGAAGTATTTGAAGGGCTGTCACTTAGAGGAGGGCAGGGAACTGTTTCCTTTTGGCGGCAGAGGATAGGACTCGCAATAATGGGTTTAAATTAAGGGCGGAACGGTACCGGCTGGATATTAGGAAAAACTTTTTTACAGTAAGAGTGTAAGCAGCAGCTGGTCAAAGACTTGTCAAGGATGCTCTAGGCTGATCCTGCACTGAGCAGGGGGTTGGACTAGATGACCTGTATGGCCCCTTCCAACTCTGTAATTCTATGATTCTGTGAAAAGGCACATGTTCAAATTTAAATGTAGAGTAGTTTCCCACAGAATAAAGGGAACTGTAGTCTTTGAGAGAATCGTCACGACAGTTCTAATCTCTTAATGTGCTACAGTTCCCAGAATCCTGTGGAAAGGACTTTCAGGAGTTATACTAGATTGAAACTGCTGTAATTTGTGGCATAGATGTGCCGTGACCATAGAATATGAGGAAAGTTACAACTCTAAAACAAAACCCCAGTTCCAAACACGCATACTGCTGTTAGTGCTATAATAGATGGATTAAGTAACATACTTGAACCAAAATTATGGCAGAGTGATAAACTGTTACTACTGTAAGCCTTTTATGCACTTTCTCCCAGAGGTAGCACTACAGGAGAGCAAATTCTTCCTAGCACCTTTGCATGTACTTTGCTGAGTGTGGGAGCGGTGGCGCATGCCGTTAAAAAGCCTGCAGGTTAATCTAGCCAAACTGCTGACGGTAGTTCGAGTCCCACCGCGGCCGGGGTGAGCTCCCAGCCCTTTGTCCCAGCTCCTTCCCACCCAGCGGTCCGAAAGCCTGTATGGGCAAGTAGGTAAATGGGTACCTGCTCCTTATGAGCAGGGGGCACTTTTCCTCCATGATCGGTGTTAAAAGCAGCTGCAATGGTGTTGAGTCAATGACGATAAGGCGAAGATGGCGGCGAGCAGCGAACCCGAGTACGGAGACCAGTGCCTGGAGAGCATGACGTGCAACGAAGACTGGAGCCGATTGGACAAAGAGTCGAGCTGCCTCGTTCGTGTTCTGTGGGGGCCATCTGCTGGAAAAGAGCCACTAATGCAGAGAATCCGTACTTCAACACTGGACGTCTGTGCCCTTGAGGGAAAAGAACCATCATCGAATCCACCGCCGAATTCAAGAAAGATCCTGCTGTTAGGTGCCTAGTTAGGAAAAATACCCTCCCTTCACCATTGTACCCCTAGCTTAGATAAAATTGTGACTGTAAACCGCTCTGAGCCTCACGGATAGGGCGGTATATAAATCGCAAATGTAATGTAATGTAATATACAGCTGATTTTCTAGAGAGATTGGATGCACTTGTCCTGGATAGAGTGGAATTGGCTTTTGCAGAGCAGGTTAAGAGTGTGGGGGTGTTTGTGGACTCAGTTTGCTGTTTGAAAAGCAGGATGGTGCATTGGCCAAGAATGCCTTCTATCAGCTGCATTGGGTTCACCGGCCTTTTTGTTTCTTAAATTCAGCTGATCTGGCCATCAGTGTTCCCTCTAAGCTGAGTTAGTGTGAGCTAGCTCACAGTTTTTTAGCCTCTGGCTCACACGTTTTTGTCTTAGCTCAGGAAGGAAGGGCTCTAGAGCAAGCTAATTCATGCAGCAGCCAAATCGCTCGCTCACAACTTTAATGCCAGCAGCTCACAAAGTAGAATTTTTGCTCACAGGACTCCACAGCTTAGCGGGACATTGCTGGCCATGCTGATCCATGCTTTTGTAACCTCATGCTTGGATTACTGTGCTGTGCCTTACATTGGGCTGCCATTGAAGACAATCCAGAAACTGCAGCTAGTCAGAAATGTGACTGCCCAATTCATGCCAGGGGCTAGCTGATGGGAATATAGGTTGCCCATTTTGAAACAGCTAAATTGGCCACCAGTTTGTTTCCACGGTCAACTCAGGGTGCTGGTTATGACCTTTGAAGTATTTCATGGGATGGGATGCATGTATCTGAAAGACTGCTCCTCCCATACAATCCCATGCACCAGCCTTTAGGCTACCATCTGCTGGCTGCTCCTCCACTAAGGGTAGCCTGCCTGGCATCAATAAAAGCCCAGGCCTTTTCCATCATGGCCCCCACTCAGTGGAAGTAGCTGTTTAAACAGGTGACAGGAGACCCCTCTATGGTAGGGTTGCCATCCCCCCCAGTTGGGGTGGGGGTTCCCCTGATTTTGGGGGTTTCAGTCTGCTACCAGCCAGGTGACTGGTGGGGAAGACCCACCCCCAAACAGCCCCCGAACATGCTGGTGTCGCTGGTGCGATGACATCACCCGGTAGTGACACCATTGTGTCACCAACAACGGGGAGCAATGCTTTAGTTTTTGGGCAAACTCTGTGGTTTTGAGGGCATAGAAACCATAAGGTTTTGCCCAAAAACTAGAGCATCACCCCCCCCCCAACATCAGCAACATGATGACATCATTTCCAGGGGATGTCATCATGTTGCATGCCAAGCATGTGGGGCAGAAGATCCCAACAAGGACCCGGGAGCCCCCCGCCAATTCGGAGCTGGACCTGGCTACACTACTCTATGGAGATCTTCAGGAGGCCTTACAAGGCTTTGTTTGCTAGGGCATTTGGTGGGGTATGAACAGCAAACATCTTTTAGGGGAGAGTGAGGTATATGAGAACCTTAATTGAAGGGGGGTTGGCAATGTTTTAATTATTACTTGCATCCTTAAACCAAGAGGAATGGTGGGGTATAAATATTTTAATAACAACAAATTTCTCAACTTTGTCCCATATCCCACTGTAATTCATGTGAAAAAAATATCCTTGTCTTTAATTTGTTTTCTGTTATAATTCTACTGTGTCTGGACACAGTATTATTTCCCATAACAATGTTGTTTTCTTTGCTTTCTTGTTGTAATGACTTGGAAGACTCTCCAGCTAACGCACTGTAAGTCAGGGGTCCAATTGTATCTGCCTGTGGATTTTGTGAGCCATTGCCTCAAATGTCTAGCAGTCTTTGGTGATACATCTCTGTGGTGCCTGGCTGATCACTCAGATCAAGAAAGATGCCAAAAGATCTCCAGAAAAGGGACTATATTATAAACTTCTTCCTAAGGGTAAGGAAAGCTCATTAGAACATGTGGTACACCAGCAATCACTAGCCTACCAGGTTGTTATTACTGATCCTGATGGAGTTTGTGAGGTTCTCTTTCTGGGATTTCCACATCAGAATTCAAGTTAATCATCAAGGAGTTGGTATCTGACCTCAAAGTAGATGTTTTGGTAATACACTCTAAAATGCAAATCAAATTTAGTATATGGTTACACTGAAACCTATGACATCAGCCATATAGTTAACAGAGAGTATAACATGCTTCTGATTTTATTGTGATTCAATGAAAATATGAATTTTATATCAATATTTTGAAATTAACTCTTTTAGCTAGGGAACTTCTATCACAGTTGGGGATCTTCCCTGTACTTATTTGGGTACAAGGTGTAATGTACTGTCGCCATTACCAGGTGTAGTGCATTCAGCCTGACATGCCCGGACTTGCCCGGGCTGGCCAGGCAATATTCCTCAGTAGCTTCAGTCGAAAGACAAAGGATCCGTAGGATCCTAGCCGGCCCAATCAAAGGGCCAGCTTCCCAGCCGGGGGACCAATGGTCGCCCGGTTACTGTAAATAGCCTATCGGGAGTGGGGGGTGTGTTTAGGTGTGCTGGTGGCGGGTTTTCTGAACGCATATAAACCGGCCTGCGAGCTGGTTTCTTTGTCTTGTTCCTGATCTAATAAAGTACTCTGCTGAATCACTCTTGCTGAATCACTCCACGTTCTGAGTACTTTTCACTGGCGACGAGGATGGGATCTACGACCCCATGAACAAGACCCGGACGCCGACACGAGTACCGCACCGAGCCTGACGCCGAGACCTCTCCGGGAACCGCGCAACTACGCATCCCAGCTCTCCGGCAACTGCTCATCGCTCCGCTCCCGGCTCCGCTTGCACACTGCTGACCCCTCGAGCAGCAGCATCGCTCTCCACGCCTAGCACGCTTCAGGCTAAGCTCGCTCGACCAGCGCGCCCGCCTCACCCGGTCCTCCGAGCGTCCACGAGCATCCGCGGAAATGTCGGAGCAAAATGCCACCTCCGCTCCCTCCTCTGCTTCTACCTCCTCATCCTCCGGCCCCAACGCATCCTCCGGGGTCGCCACTCACGAAGGCATCGCTCCGTTTGACTTGGCCCACCCCGAACGATGGACCACATGGGTGAGGATCCTCAAGCACTACCTTGCCTGCATGCGGGTCACCGACGCCGAATTGAAGAGATC